>NC_007089.4:5979930-6089930 GCF_000004695.1 Dictyostelium discoideum AX4 | reverse complement strand
TTATACTTTTTAGTATTTATAAGTGCACAGTATATTTTCAATATACCTTTTAGTTATAGTGAAACAGATTTACAAAGTTATGGTTTATTTTCATTCAATAATAGTAAATGGTTATATATTGGTGTTCAAATTGTAGTTTCATTGACTTTATCTTTATATTGTTTCTATAGCGATATAAAAGATGATGATTTAGGTACTATTAAAAAAGATCAACAATCACAACAATCTCAACCACAACCACAACAACAACAGCAACAGCAACAATCATCTCAAAATAATCAAATTCAACAATCACCATTACAATATCAACAACCATTACCACCAACACCAATCAGTAATAAATCATTACCATCATCACCAATGTCTACAAAATCAACTACAGTACATATTCAAAATAATAATAATGGTGGTGGTGGTGGTATAATTAGACCAAGAAAACCATTACCACCTGTACCATTAGGAATGATTGGTAAGAGTTCAATGGCAATGACATCAAATTCTAGTTTTGGTTCAAATAAACCATTGAATTATATTCAACAACAACAGCTACAACTACAACAACAAAAAGTAATAGGATATCAAACATCAGCATCAATTAATCAATTGGATATTAATGATAGTTTTTCAATTGCATTTCCGTCATTAATGTTATTAACATCTGGTATTGGTAAAGGATATGATACATTTAGAGGTAAATATGGTGGTACATTTTCAAAGATTACTTCATCATTGAAGGCAATTGCAGAGATCACATTTTTAGCAATCATTGGTCAATCTTATAGATTAGCATTGGTCGGGTTATTCTTTTGCGGTTTAACATCAATTAATTTATTGAATGCTGGTTATATGTTGTTTTTCATTGTATTTGTAATTAGTGAATCATTAGCATCAAGATTTTGGATGTGTTTAATCATCTATGCTCAAATGGTATTATTAACACTTTACATTTGGCAATTATCTTGGATATCTTCCTATGAAAATGATCTAACAGTTTTAATTGGTATGACAAATTATTATGGTAGTCCATTATGGGTTGGTTTAATTTGGCATATTATCATTATAACATTTTCAATCATTCAATGGAATGTTAATAAACTTTATCAAAGAGGTTTATTTTCATCATCATCATCATCATCATCATCATCGAATAATAATCAAAATAATAATCAAAATAATCAAAATAATTCATATGAAGATAAATTTAAAAATATACCAAATTTTTTATTAGTATTTGGTGATTTTATTTATAGATCAGTTCAACAATTATCATTACCATTTTGTTATTTAGTGATTGTAATTGTATCAATATTTACAAAGATATCATTGATTAATATAGTTTATATGGCAACGGTATTTTTATGTTTATTAATTCATCATATTTCGGCCAATGGTTCAATACATATTAAAAGATTTTGGATCATTATTATTTTATCACAAGGTGTTGTATTGGTTGCACGTTATATTATGCAATTTAATCAAGTTTCACATTGGTTAAATTCAATTTTCCCAAAAAGTAATTATATAAGTCTATCTGATATTGGTTTAAGAAATTATAGTTCAAGTGATAGATTTATTGAATTATTTGGTTGTTCTTCAATTTTAGTAGTTTGTGTTTTTCAATTAACTGTTTTCTTTTCAATTGGTCAACAACAACAACAACAACAACAACAACAACAACAACAACAACAACAACAACAACAACAACAACAACAACAACAACAACAACAACAACAACAACAACAACAACAACAACAACAACAACAACAATTAAATACTAGCAATAATAATAATCAAAATAATAATAATTTAATTATTAAAAAATATACATTTTTTGATAGTTTATTATATATTGTAAAGAGAATTTGTTATTTACATGGTCCAAAATTTGTATTATGGATGGTATTTGCAATTTCAATTGCAGAGTATAACTTTTTCAATTTCATTTACCTAATAATGATTGTTATTAGTATGTCATTTAAAAAGGGTACTTATCGTATTGGTTCATTCTTATTGTTTTATTCACAGCTTTGGGTATTAACTCAATTGGCTGCATTATTACCAACGGTTCAAAGTTTTAATAGTGATAAATTCTTTATGGATTGGGTTGGTTTACGTCAACCAAATGTTTCAACACCTTGGGATGCTGTTAAATTAAATCTGGCTATCATTTTAGTAATTTCAATTCAACAAACTTCATATTGGTGGAATAAAGAAATTCAAAATGAAAAACTTGAAATTAAAAAGAAAAAACAATTAAAAAAACAACAACAACAACAAAGAAAATTAGAAGAACATGAAGAAGAATACGAAGAAGAAGAAGATCAATTTGGAAATAAAAAAAATAATGATAAATTATCATTATTATCAAATGATAGTATTGAAATTATTTTAGATGATGGTAATAATAATAATAATAATAATAATAATAATAATAATAATAATAATAATAATAATAATAATAATAATAATAATAATAATAATAATAATAATAATAATAATAATAATAATAATAATAATCAATCAAATAATGAAAATAATGAAAATAATAATAATAGTAAAAAAGAAAATTTAAAGAAAAGATTATTTTGGTATATTTCAAATTTTTATGAATTATATGGATTGGAATGTGTATTTTTAGTATTAGCATTTGCATTATTTTGGAGATTAAATATTTTAGGAATGATTTATTTAATAATTATTGCAGTTGGATTAAATATTGATAAGAGAAATCTTCACAAGTTAATTTATGTTAGTGCATTATTAGCACCAACCATTTTAATTCAATATTTATTGATATTGGTTGTACCAACTAAAGAGAATTCATATCCATGGTTAGATCATCCATTCTTTTTAAATCATAAAACCATTGATAATCTATTACTATTATCTATACCTGATAGATATGTATTGGTAATTGATTTCTTGGTATTATTCTTTTCAATGTTATTATTTAAACAAAGAAATGGTTATTATCTTTATAAAGATTTTGAATTACATCAACAACAACAACTCAATCAACAACTCAATCAACAACAACATGATAGTTTAAAAAGTATTGCAAGTAGTAATTCAAGTAGTCAAAAACCATTACATCCAAAGAATTTCTTTAAATTTAATTCTAGTATTGATGGTGGTGATGATGATTTTACTAAAGAACCAAGATCATGGTCAAATGAATTAAGATATATGATAATTAGGTATAGTTCACAAGTGATTTTAATCGTTATATTTTTAGCTGGTACTGCTGAATGTGATATTTTATCATGCTTTTATGTTTTCTTTTCAGTTTATGTTTTATTCTCTGGTAATGCTCATTCAAGAAAATGGAGTTATCTTTGGAAATCATTACATATTTATAATTGGTTGGTTTTAATGGCTCAAATTATCTTTCAAGTTGCTGTAATATTATATTTTCAATTTAAATTCAATTCAAATCAAATGTTTGAAGGTCATAATCATAATCATAATCATAATCATAGTAGTAGTAGTAGTAGTAGTAGTAGTGGAAGCATTATTGATATATTATCAAGTCAAAGTAGTGCTATTGGTATTGGTGGTGGAAACAGTAGTGGTAGTGATAGCAGTTATGAAGTTATTGAAAATTCATTACCAACTGAATTATATAATATAGCAGTTGTATTTGGATTTAAGATTGAAACTGGTCCATTATCAATATCAACAATTAGTGATGTTATCATTATGGTTTTATTAGCTTATCAAAAGATGATATTCCAATCACGTGATTTCCATATCCTTGAAGAACATTTAAAGGCTAAAAGAGATTTAAATTATGAAACTGCTCGTGAATTTTATAAAATTAGAAGAAATGCTAGAATTGAACAATTAAATTCAATTCAAGATAAAATTACTCAAAGGAGATCAAGATTACAACATTTAAAATTAAAAAGAATAAATAGAAGAAAGAATAGACATAATCACTATTATAATAATAATCCAAATAATAATTATAATAATAATAATAATAATAATAATAGCAATAGTAGTAATAGTAATAATAATAATAATGATGATGATAGTAATGAACCATTATCACTTGGTGATAATAGTTTTGTACCACCAAAAAATACAACAAATCAGAATGCAACCAATTCAACTTATTCACCATTTGCAAATAGTACTATGCATATGCCACCATATGAAAATAATAATAACAACAATAATAATAATAATAATTTTAATAATAATCCATTATCAAATTCATCATCAACAGTATCATCATTTGGTGTTATTGAAAAACCATTAGAAAAGAAAAATTGGGTTAAAATTTATTTAAATAAGATTTTAGATTGGTTAGATCCTTTACCAGATATTTTAATTGAAAATTATAAAAAACAACAATTACAACAACAACAAAAACTAGAAATGAATCAAAGTTTACTTTTTGGTGACCAATTACAACAAGAACAACAACAACAACAAGAACAACAACAGCAATTAAATCCACAACAACAACAATCTCAAAGTTCAAAAGAGTTACCACCAATTTTAGAACAATTTGAACATAATGATGATGATTTTGAAATTTCATTAAATCAAGCACCAGGTGATTATAGAAATAGTATTTTCATTGATTCTGAACAAATGAGAAATGCAATGCAACAAATGGAACAAAGAAGACAACAAAGATTACAACAAAGTATTGATGCTTCACAATTATTACAACAACAACAACAACAACAACAAGCTTCCTCATCAAATACAAATACAAATAGTAATAATAATAATTATAATAATAATAATAATAATAATAATAATAATAATAATAATAATAATAATAATAATAATAATAATAATAATAATAATAATAATAATAATAATAATAATAATAATAATAATAATGAAATACCAAAACCAAATCAAACATCATCATCAACAATTACATTAGAACCAATTGAAGATGAAGAAGAATTTTTATATAAAGAAAAGACACAATACTTTAAGAGAATTATTAGAGGTTTTTCAAGAATTGCAAGAGATGAAAGTAAATGGTTAGTATTTATGGCTTGTATTGCAAATGGTGTTTTCTATAATAGTATAATATCTTTAGTTTATCTTTTAGCAGTATTTTTGTATGGTAGATTATTTGAAAGTCCAAGACCTTCTAAAAACTTTTGGAGATTTATGATTGGTTATAGTAGTTTAATAATTTGTCTTAAATATGTTTTCCAAATTCCAAAGAATTATTATAATTGTAATGAAAATTATCATAACAGTAATAATGGTACAATTTTAATGACATCAACATCAGTTTATAATACAAATAATAATATTAATAATAATAATCAATTAAATAATAATGAAAATTATGAATGGTGGCAATGTCCAAATACATTATTATCAGAACAAAATTTATTATTAACATTACCATATGTATTTGGACTTTATATTATTGATGGTCATTTCATTTCTGGTGCTTTTTGGGATTTAGCAATTCTTTTATGTTGTTTATGGCATAGACATGTTTATAGATCAAAAGGACTTTGGAATTTCCAAGAAAAAGATTTCTATGTTGATCAAAAACAACAATCACCTTTAAATCTTTTCAATTTAGATCAACAACATTTTGATCAACAACAAATTGATCAAATTCAAAATCAACAAGATTTAAATAATTCACCAATATCATTAAATAGTAGTAATAATAATAATAATAATAATAATAATAATAATAATAATAATAATAATAATAATAATAATAATAATAATAATAATAATAATAATAATAATAATAATGATCAAACTTTAATTGATATTAATAATAATAATAATAATAATAATAATAATAATAATAATAATAATAATAATAATAATAATAATAATAATAATAATAATAATAATAATAATAATAATAATAATAATAATAATAATAATAATAATAATAATATTATAATTGATCAAATTTTAGTTGATTGTTCAAACGAATATGATGAAGAAGATCAACAACAATTTAATGAATTTTATGATGAAGAATTTGATGATAGAAATGAACAAGAGAAAGAAAATGATGAACAAGAGATACAAGTTATAAAGAAATCATCAAAATCAATTGCAAAAATAATTATATATCCATTCAAATGGTTATTTGTATCAATTATTGAATATGTTTGGTTAGCGATTAGAACTGATGAAAAACCAGGTAGAGATTATTATATGCCATTATTATTTACAGATTTTGCATGTTTATTCTTTTTGGTGATTTTCCCACAAAATTTCACAGGTATACCATCATCGGATATTGCCGAATTTTTAGAACAAAATGTTATACCACGTCAATATATTGTGATTTTATTGGCACAATTTGGTGTAATCATTTTAGATCGTATCATTTATCTTTACAAATCAGTTAAAGCAAAGTTTGTCCTTCAAATTGTGCTCACAGTACTTTATCATGTTTTCCTCTTCTTTTATTTCCCAGATTTAATAGTGAAACCATTCAGTTTTGGATATACTTGGCCATTGGTTGTTTTCTACCTTATGAAATGTATTTATCTCTATTATAGTGCATTACAAATTTGTTATGGTTATCCAATTCTATCACAAAATAGGTTCCTTATGGATGGTTATTCCGATTTTCACAATATTGGTTATGCATTGTATAAAGCGATTCCATTCGTTTATGAATTAAGAACTCTATTGGATTGGATTGCAACTGATACAACTATGCTTTTCTATGATTGGTTAAAATTTGAAGATCTTTATTCAACAATTTTCTCTGTCAAATGTAGATTAGAATGGATAAAAAGACAAGGTCGTCAAAAAGGTCATAAACAACCAAAATTTGAAAAATTTGTAACTGGTGTTACCTTTTTCATTGGTTTGGTTATTCTATTATGGTTCCCATTAATTATTTTATCATCTGGTTTACCTGGTTCAAATATTGAACCAGTTAATAATATTCAAATTGAAGTCTCTGTTGTAGGTTGGAATCCTTTCTTAAAGATTAATCAAGATTTATCTTTAGAAAGTGGTGATGGTGACTCTACTATGGATCAAAATTCATTCAATAATTTAAAAGAAGATTATTCATTCCTTACAACTGACGATAGACAAGGTATTCAAAATATTTCTATCAATACTTTTTCAGAGGAAATTTGGAATTTATCACCACCTGCAAAAGCTCAATTAATTAATTATCTTTTAACAAATACTTCATTACAAATTGAAGTTTCCTATACTTTAACAAGAAGTGGTGGTGTTAATTCGGTTATTGTTGGTTCAAATTCTGTTCAATTAAAACCTGATCAAGAATTAAATTTTTATAATATTTTAACTAGAGTTCAATCAAATAATTCAAATAATTCAAATAATCCAAATGAAAATAGTAGTAGCGGTAGTGATGATAATAATAATAATTCAAATAATAATATTGGTTCAAATAGTTTTATAGTTGAAGGTTTATTTTATAAATTTATAAAATTACCAGGTGTATCAGGTAATCCAATTTATCCAACTGATAATAATGGTAATGTTTTAGCTTTAGATGCATTATTTACAATGAATTCTACAAATTTTAATAATTCAAATCAACCACCACAATATTTTTGGCAAGTAAATGCTTATGATTCAACTAAAACTTATAATATATCAACATTGGAATCAATTCAATTCTATACAATCTCATCGAAATTACCAAATGGTATCACTAGTACATTGGTATCTGCTGGTATTATTGGTCTTTACGTTTCAGTTGTATTATCGGTCGGTAGATTCCTTCGTCTTTCAATCACTCAAATTAGTATTAAAATTCAATTGGAAAATTTAGATAGTTGTGATGAAATCTTAAAAATGATTGATGATGTTTTCATTGCTCGTGAATATGGTGATTTAGTACTTGAAGAAGAACTTTATCATGAATTAATTCAAGTATTTAGACAACCACAATTATTATATTCTTTAACAACTTTTAAAAATAATCAATTAAATTTACCAACAACTCCAACAATAAATTCAACTTTAAATAATCAAAATAATCAAAATAATAATAATAATAATAATAATAATCATGAAAAAATTAATTAAATAAAATGTTGTATTTTTTTTAAAAAATAAAACCAGAATTTGGTTTTTATTAATAAATAAGTTGATTTTTGAAAAAAAAAGTTAATATTTTTTTTTTTTTTTTTTAAATAATGATAATTTTTAATTATACTGGTGGAGTTGAAAAGATTGTTGATAAATTTGGAAAAGCAGCTTCCATATCAGCAATTGTATCATAATAATTATCTTGATTAATTGCATTTGTTAAGGAAGTAGCAACTTGTGAAACAGTTTTACCATTATGAATGAAACCATTTGAATTTAAATAATTTGCCCAATAGGTAGCAGATGCAGAGACACTACATGTTGTTGAACCGGTTGCTAAAAGACCCAAACAGTAGATATGGTGTGGAACTCTTTCTAATGGGAATGCTAAATTTAAAAAGTAACCATATTGAGAGGTGAAAATTACTGAATCAACTCTACCATCAATCATACCCCAAGAAATTCTATCTTTTGTATCACCAGCAATCCAATTATCAAAGAATTTATATGGTCTTGATGGTGAAAGTGTTGGGAATTGTGATGTTTGCATTGTTGATGGTGCAATCTCTTTTCCTGTGAAAACAAATGGAATAGTTGATGAAACTCCATTAATTGTTGCTAATGCATTTTGCCATTTGGTTCTAGTTGTAAACATATCTTGATAATAAGCAAATGGTAAAACTGAATATAATGTCATACTTGGTAAATTGGTTTGAAGATAATTAATTAATTGAACTTCTTTTTGTTGTTGAGATGTAGTATCAACTATATTATAAAAAAATAATATGGAATTAAATTAATATGTAAAAAAAAAAGGGTAAAAAATATATATATATATTTACCTCCTTCAGCATCATCAAAATTAACAGTATAATAAGTAATTCCAGAAGAGGCAATTTGTTGTAATCTTGCTAAAATAGTTGGAAAAACTGCAGTATCTAACCAACCTGGTCTAATTCCATAAACGATTTTAACATTCAAACTTGCTCCCAATGCAACAATGGTAGTCCATTCATTTAATTGTTGAGTATTCCATAATGCATTGACATCAACTGTTTGAGGTGAAAACCAATAAACGCCCAAATTATTAGCTGCCATCATTTGAATGAGTTTTTGTCTGTCAGAGAAAGAATAAGAACCGTATTGTCCATTTACTGCATCCGCTTGAGTCCAGTAATAACCTTCAACAACACCAACAGCTGGATTTATCACTGCTTGGGAACCTTTTATAAAAAGTACAAATAATATTAAAAATAAATAGTTGTAATTATTCATTTGTTTATTTTTTTGATTTTTTAAAAAAAAAAATAAAAAAAAAATAAAAAAAATTAAATAGGTTTTTTAGGTCGAAAAATAAAAAAAAAAAAAAAAAAAAAAAAAAATCAAGATATTTTAAAACCAAGCTTTGTTTATTTGCTCCGACTTTAAATAAAATTATTATTTGAAAAGCAAATAAAAAAAAAAAAAAAAAAAAATCAATTAATATCTTTTAAAAAATTCGATTAAAAATCAAAATAAATAAAATCTTTCAAATTAAAATGCTTCAAATAAAAAAAAAAATTAAAAAAATTAAAAGAATTAGATCTTTTTTGCTGCATGATGCTTGTGAAGATGGAAATCTTTTTCTTTGAAATGTTCTAAATTTGAACCACAATTTTTTTAATTTTTTTCTTTATTTTTTTTTTTTAATTTTGATTAATCAATGTTTATCCATTAAAGGAAATAAACAACAATAATTTATTATCTTTAATATCTAATTTTATTAAATTTTTAAAATGATTTATTTGAGTTCCAACCAAAAAGAGAGTCGAACCTACGACTCAAAATTTGTTACTTTTTTTTTTTTTTTTTGATATAAATAAACTATTGTAGTATACAATTAGTATGTTATTTTTATTTATTTATTTTAGGTTTTTTAGTTTTTGTGAATTTAAAATGGTATGTTATTTTAGATTAGGTAATTAATAATTAATTGGTGGTGTAATTGTTGGAATTGGTTCATTAGTGTTTATGCTCCATTCTTTTTTAAATTTTTTGATGGTTTCGGACCATTGGGTTTCTTTTTGAGTTTTTGTGAGGTTGTTTTTAATTGAGTATTGGTTAAAGTTTGATAAAGTTCTTGAATATTCCAATCTTATTAGCTTGTGCCATTTTGATTTTAATATATCATAATCTAGTGTTGTTTTGTTTATTTGGTTGTTCCAATTATCAATTGATTGAGTTATATTGATGTCAAATAATGATTTGCATAACCATATCCATATTTGGTGAATAACTAATGAGATTATGTTCCAATATGCATGTGTTCTGACTAGATCAAGATTTGTGTTTATATAATTCCAGTTGAACCTGTATTTTTTATATTGTGCGTTTTCTGCAAAATGAAAATTAATATTGATAGTTGGATCTGGTTTAAATGCTTTGTTGTTTGTTTGTGGTTTATAGATGAGTGTGTAAAATTTTGTTGTATGGTTTTTTGTTAGTGACCAGTTTTTGTTTCCATTGCAATTTTTATATATAAAATATTTTAATTTGTCGTGGTTAATGAAGTTGATTGTGTGCTGACAATTGAAAAACAAATGACCATAGGGATCATTATTCATTTCATTGTTGCAAATGGGGCAAACTTTGTTGTGTAGATGATTAATCGGAAGACATCTAGCATGGAATCTTTGCATTGTATCTCGGCCTTTTGGATCTTTTAATTTTTGAATTTTGACAAAAAGTTGGTCGTATGTGTATTTCCATAATAGTTGTATTGATTGTTGGTGCGAAGTAAGAAGTAGATCTGAATATTTCTTGCCAATATAGTCTTTTGATTTGCATTGGTGATTGTTTAGTATATAGGACGATAGCCCTTGCTTTATTGAGCAAAAAAAGGGTAAAATTAAGAGGAATGAATGTGGCGGTGAAGATATAACAGTGATTTATTTATTATATGTATTTTTTTTTTTTTACCTGTGATATTTATTATATGTATAAATTCTCGTTTATTTCTTTGTTTTTTAATTTGTTACTTAAAAATGTTAGTTTGTATTCAGAGCGGGAATCGAACCCACGACCTAATCCGTGTTAAGGATTCGTGATAACCGACTACACCATCCGAACTAATCGATATTCTTAAAAAAAATTAGCTGCAACCCTTTTTTTCAAAACAGATCGAAAAAAAACAAACAACAACAACAATCTCTTTTTTTGATTATTTCATTTTTCATATAAAAAAGACTTAAAAAACAAATAAATAAATAAATAAACTATCTTAAAAAGCCATCTTTTTACTTTATTGTAATTTATTATTTGTTTCGTTTTGAGAATTTTGCGTAGCAAAATTTTCAAAAAAAAGCAAAAAATAATCAGATCGAAAAAAAACAAACAACAACAACAATCTCTTTTTTTGATTATTTCATTTTTCATATAAAAAAGACTTAAAAAACAAATAAATAAATAAATAAACTATCTTAAAAAGCCATCTTTTTACTTTATTGTAATTTATTATTTGTTTCGTTTTGAGAATTTTGCGTAGCAAAATTTTCAAAAAAAAGCAAAAATAATCAGATCGAAAAAAACAAACAACAACAACAATCTCTTTTTTTTGATTATTTCAATTTTTCATATAAAAAAAGACTTTAAAAAACAAATAAATTAATAAAATAAACTAATCTAAAAAGCCCATCTTTTACTTTATTGGAATTTATTATTTGTTTCGTTTTGAGAATTTTGCGTAGCAAAATTTTCAAAAAAAAGCAAAAAATAATCAGATCGAAAAAAAACAAACAACAACAACAATCTCTTTTTTTGATTATTTCATTTTTCATATAAAAAAGACTTAAAAAAAAAAAAAAAAAAAAAAAAAAAAAAAAAAAAAAAAAAAAAAAACCTGGGAACCAAGTTAATCAGAAAATTTCCAGATTTTTAACTTTTTAAAGAAAAATATAAAAAATAGAAAGAAAATAAAATGAAAATCACAAACAACACCACAAATATTAAGCAACACAAATGCCTACAAAAAATAAGCGAAATTGTGGATAAAACTCAATTAAAAAAAAAACAATTCAAATACGTCATAAACATCAATCACGAACCAGACGATAAAATAAAAAAAGATTTAGAAAAAAGTTTGGACAAAAAAGATGTTTTAATCAAAAGTAATAATACATTCAAAATTCTCACAGACAGTATTAGTACAGTAATCTATTTTGTAAATATGTTCGATGCAGAATTAAAAGGACAATTTATAACCACTCTAAGACCAAAAAATATGTATACGGATTTCGATTGGTATAAATCACTCACAGAAATAGAATGGGTAATAGAAAATGAAGGATGTAAACTAATTAAATCTGAAATTAAAGGCGAAACTCTAATTATCAAAACAGTGAAAAGAGTCGTAGAAGAATATGATACTATCATTGAACTAGACAATCTAACATTAATTGGTCACTCCAACAAAGGATGGAGAGATCAAACCTCATTACCAGAAAATCAAGAAGAAAACAAAAATAAAAACCAATCAGATGAACAACAACCAAAATCTACATCAGAACAAATACCAAAACAAGGAAAAAGAACAATCATTATCCCACCAATCACCTCCTCATTTAATGATAAAACATTTATGGCCCTAGATGATACAGCTCAAAAGGTAATAGATGCATCACTAGAAAACGTAGATGAACTAACAAGAATAGAGAATGAGATCAATACCCAATCGATAAAAAATCAAGAAATTAAAACAAAATCAGAAAAACCTATTGAACCACCATCTCCATACAATACACCAATAAAACAACACGGCGAAACAAAGAGACTAACAACGGAAGAAAAACTTAGAGAGGTAAATGATATCTTCGACTTCACCAGCCCAAACACTGATGCAATAAGAAAAATAGAATTCCCACTTTCAATCCCTTCAAATCAATGGTTCTTCTCCTCTCCAATAAAACATATCATGAGTTTCAGCCCAACCTATGGTACACCATCGAAAATTATCGATTCACCAAGTAAATTGTTAAACACACCAAAAAACAAACAACAAGACAAAACAAACAGGACCAACAAAACACCAGTCAAACCAAAATTGGGTGAATATGGACAAAAAAGCATAAAAACAAAAATGGATGAAGATATAGACAACTTCAACAAGGAAATTCTAAAACAAATCAGTAAATCAAAAAACCCCACAAACACACAAGACCAACAACACAACGAACAAAGTAAAGATCAGTTAGAAGACAAAATAAACCAGAAACTTCAAAAGGTAGATAAAAATCTACCCCAAATAAAACTATAAAGAAAAACACAATAAGAATAGGTGTTTGGAACGTCCAAGGATCCAACACCATCCAATCTGCCAGCATAATAAACACCGTATTAGACAACAACAAGCTGGACGCAGCACTTCTAACTGAAACAAATATAAAAACAAATAAAATTTACTCAATAAATCAACAATATAAAAACAAAATAACACACCACGCACCAATTGATAAAACAGGACAAGGGGTGTCACAAATCATCATCAACACCCAAATAAA
Source organism: Dictyostelium discoideum AX4 (assembly GCF_000004695.1). Taxonomy (NCBI): domain Eukaryota; phylum Evosea; class Eumycetozoa; order Dictyosteliales; family Dictyosteliaceae; genus Dictyostelium; species Dictyostelium discoideum. The sequence continues at coordinate 6,076,353 of NC_007089.4, read as the reverse complement.
AACAACAACAAAAACAATAAACGAAAGAATTATATCTTCCGAATGGATGATTGCAAAAACACAGATCAAATGCACAACCATTTATGCCCCAGCAAAGTCAAACGAAAGACATGAATGGTATAAGGAAAATCTCACAGAAGAAATACTACACAGCGATATTATAACTGGAGACTTCAATGTAGACTGTTCAGTGGATAATAACCTTAACAAATATATTAAAACAATCTTCGACGAATTCGAATTTACAGAAATTAAGAATGGAATCACATTTCCAAGAAACAAATCAACCATCGATAGGGTCTTTGTCTCAAAGAAGATACTCCATCTAAACCCAATAGTTACTACTAAGGAAATCAAATTAAAATCTGATCACAACATGGTAATCATTGAATTAAAAATACCAGAATACGAGCAACAAAAGAAAGGAGAAAGACTATGGAGACAAAACCTAGAAACTCTCAAAATGAATTCAACCAGCCTCAAAATTAATAAAACAATTAAATACTACAATAAAAAATTCGAAGAGAACACCAGCAAATGGTACAAATTAAACATTTGCGAACAATGGTTGAAACTAAAAGATGAAATAAAGAAACTGTCAATTAATATAGAAATTAGAGAAAGCAATAAAACCAAAAACAAACTAAAAGAACTCGCAGAAAAACTCGAAACAGCCAAAGATTCAAGAGCAATCTTCCTTAAAGAAGAGATCAACAATATTCTAAAGGAACAAGTAAGAATAAAACAAGCAAACCAAACCAACACCCACATCAACAACAAAGAAACACCATCAAAATACTTAACCAGAAGGTTAAAAGTCCAAAGAAAGACAAATGAAATCCCTCAAATTCTAGATCCAAGCAACAATTGTTTGGTAACAAAACACGAGGATATCCTCGAAGTAGCAAGAAGATATTACGAGAACCTGTACCAGAAGAGAGAATGCAACGAAGACACTCACCACGAACTCCTAAAAACATTCAATAAAAGGATTGATCAAAAGATATTGGACGAAATTAATCAACCAATAGAAGGATATGAAATCAGACTAGGCATTGAAAAAATACAAGAAGGAAAAGCACCTGGTAAAGATGGACTCCTTCCAACATTTTACAAAAACCACATTAATGAAATTCTACCAATAATATCAAAACTATACAATCACTTCTGGAACACAACAATCCCAAAGGACTTCAAACAAGGGATATTGATTACTATATATAAAAACAAAGGAGACCCAAACAACCTGGATAATTATAGACCAATAACACTTCTAAATGTCGATTACAAAATCTATTCGAAAATAATCAACAATAGGATCCTGAAGTTCTTAAACAAAATAATCTCACCATTCCAAACTGGATTCGTACCAAGAAGACTACTGCACGATAACATCATCACCTTAAACTCAACAATAGAAATAATAAAACGAGAGATTAACACAAAAGAGGATATGGAACCAATCATAACATTTTATGATTTTGAAAAAGCATTCGATTTATTCTCACATAACGCCATTCTACGTACTCTTGCACATCTAAAACTACCACTCAAAATGGTCCTCACAATAATGAACTTACTCAATGAATCAGAAACATCAGTGTACATCAATAACTCATTATCTAAAAGCTTTACATCAAAAAGAGGAACCAAACAAGGTGATCCTATCTCTCCCACTATCTTCGCATTAGTGGGTGAATGCATGGCAACTACTATAATAAATGACCGCTGCATCAATGGTGTAACCAAAGAAACCATTAAAATACTACAGTTCGCCGATGATACAGCAACAATAGCATACAACTTTATGGACCATTTCCTCATGAATGAATGGATCAAGAAGTTTTGCCAAGCAACCAGCGCAAAAATAAACCAAACCAAATGCTCGTGTATCACTTTCAAATGGAACACCAGAACGCTATACACCGTCATAAAATCAAACGAAAGGTACCTCGGCTTTGACTTCAACAATAAGGGTATCAAATCCAAAATCAATACAATCTCAGACAACATCAGAGCTAAACTAGTAACATGGAACTCAACTTCATCAACCTATATGGGCAGACTCATAATGGCAAAAACATATGCACTATCTCAGTTAACGTTCCACACTTACATCAACACCACACCACAACACAATAGTATTGAAAATAACATCGTAAAATTCGTTTTCAACACAAAATCTAAAAACTCTCTTTCACTACAAAGAAGACAAAACAACTATATCAATGGTGGCCTAAACTTATGGAACCTGAAGACAAGAGAACTAGCACAGAAAGCATGGTTATTCGAAAGATACCTCCACCAAAGAGTAAGTAACACTCCTAGTTCATATATAAAACTGTGGGAAGAGGAACTCAAAAACAACAACAACAACAAAACAACAACAAAACAAAATCAACTACAACTACACTGGCAATGCAAGCAAGCATGGACCCAATTAAAAACTCCACAAAATAAACAAACACACTACGAACACCTCCCAAAATTAAAAAAAATATACGAAGATATGATGACAACTCAATCTCCTGAACACAACAAATTCATACCAACTCCTGGCCAAAAAGAAATAATGACCAAAATTAATAGCAAACACCTTCCATTTAAAGAAATCAAAAAAATAATAAACATGAAAGGTAGAGATCTATTATGGAGATACACACTGAAAGCACTACCAAAAATATACAACATGCCATGCCAACAGTGTGGGGAAGATGAGACCTCAGAACATATATTCTTCAACTGCAAAGCCCACATCAAAAACACACAAGAAATCTTCAACTACACCCTAACTAAGTGTGGACACACCACTCACACCTGGAATGTGAAGATTTTAAACCATCTACAAATTGCACTAGTAGCCAATTTAATAGCTATTATATTCGATAAAATCTGGCACAAAAGAAATAAACTCATTCACGATGAAAAAGAAATAATAATTCACAGACAACAAGTCATACGTGAACTAATTAAAACACAAAGAGCTGCATGGGACAGGACACAAGCGGTTATAAACAAAACATTAAGAATCAAATCAAAGCAACGGCCAGAAGAACAAAATAAATTAGACTCACTAATCTCGCTAAAGCTATTACAATTTAGCAGACAATGGAACTCACCTCTTCACGCAATAGAACTTCCTAAACATCTCAAAAAATACAATAATTCACTCAGTACTTTCTATAAATAAATAAAAAAAAAAAAAAAAAAAAAAAAAAAAAAAAAAAAAAAAAAAAAAAAAAAAAAACCTGTGAACCCAAGATAATCAGAAAATTTCCAGATTTTTAACTTTTTAAAGAAAAATATAAAAAATAGAAAGAAAATAAAATGAAAATCACAAACAACACCACAAATATTAAGCAACACAAATGCCTACAAAAAATAAGCGAAATTGTGGATAAAACTCAATTAAAAAAAAAACAATTCAAATACGTCATAAACATCAATCACGAACCAGACGATAAAATAAAAAAAGATTTAGAAAAAAGTTTGGACAAAAAAGATGTTTTAATCAAAAGTAATAATACAATTCAAAATTCGAAACAAAAAAAAAAAAAAAAAAAAAGTAAACTAACCCCTCTTTTAGAGACCCTGTAAAAAAAAAAAAAAAATAAAATAAAATGAGATCTAGCATCTCAAGGAGAAGCAAATAATAATTGCGTTATCCAATTCAAAAAAAAAAAAAAAAAAAAAAAAAACTTTTTTTCAAAATATTAAAAAAATGTAAACCTTAGATTCCACAAGAAACTCTTTAATTTGATTTGATTTGGTTTTTTTTTAATTTTTTGGTTAGAATTTCTATCCTATTGCTTGAATTTTTGGAGGTGAGCCATTTTGGTCAACATTAATTGTTGTCATAGACCAAAACTCGAACCAAAGTCTGTGATGTTTTTAATGTTTTAGTGCACCTCCAAAAATGCTTGATCCATGTCGGTTTTTTGATTGTTTTTTATCTACAATTGTAATGAATATCATTGTTAAATAAGTTTTTTATAATCATAATATTCATAATTGTAATAAAAAGAATATTCATATAATATTCATTGTGCTTTATATATTATGACTAAAATAGTGGAATTATAAACTAAGGGTTCGAACCCTTGACCATTTATATTCTCTAATAAAATTATGCTCGATGCAGGGATCGAACCTGCGACCGTGGCGTTATTAGCACCACGCTCTGCCGACTGAGCTAATCGAGCTTTTATATTTTTTTATTCAAAAATTGATAATAAAGATTATATTGAATTAAAAAAAATAAAATAAAATAAAATTGATTGATGTTATTAAAAAAAAAAAAAGATTATATTGAATTAAAAAAAATATAAAAAAACCCACTTACCCCTTATTTAACGAAAGCAGTGTTTCTTCGTTACAATAATAAAACTTCTTTTTTCATTATTCATTTCTAAAATTGTGTCATTTAATTCCTAATTAGTTTTCTATATACATTCAATAATATCATATTATATTAAAATCTTTTAATATTATCTGTCAAACACATTTTAGATAGTATAAAATGAAAATTAAATATTATTATTTTCAGTAGTTAGAACTCACTTAATATAATAGATACAAATAATATAAAATAAATAATATTAAATAAATAAATATAAATTCTAAATATAAAATTCATTTAAATTAATTAATAAAATAAATTAAACATAAGAAATTCTTTAAATAATATAATACAAATCATTTTAAACTATACCACTTCTGTTACACTTATAAAGGCCGTGTAATTTAAAACTATATAATAAAATGAGAACAAGAATCTCAAGGAGAAGTAACTAACAATTGCATTATCCAAGATTTTTTTGGATTTGAATTTCATTATCTCAAATAAAATATATTAAATTAAAGTTATAAAATAAAATTAAATTAATTAAATAAATATAATAAAATAAATATAATTAAATAAATTAATAAAATAATATGAGTCTTACATGTTCTCATTTTATATAATGGGATTTAAATCAGAAATACCAGGGCTCAAATAAAGGCTGTTTTTTTTATATGGTTTTTTTTTTTATCCATTTTATCCAATTAAACAACAAAACAAGATTAAATTTTTATTGGAAATTTGTTTTAAATTAATGTAATTTTATTCATTATTTTAAATGAATTGAATTAATTATTTTATTTTTTTTTTATTTATATTAATTTACAATAAGATTATTTGTAATTGATACACTTGATCTAGAATGGAAATAAAATTGTTCAGGATTCATTTTAAATTGGAATTCATTTACCATTAATTCATAAAGTTCCAAATAATCTTTTTCAATCACTTTGGCAAATAGAACATTCAATAAAACTTGTGAATATATTCCGCCTTTATTATTATTATTATTATTATTATTATTATTATTATTATTATTATTATTATTATTATTATTATTATTTGTACATGTTATTATAGTATTATTACTTTGTTCAATTTGTAATTGTGAAAGCTGTTGTTGCGTAATTTCATTTGTTATTGCTACAATATTATTATTATTATTATTATTATTATTATTATTATTATTATTATTATTATTATTATTATTATTATTATTATTATTATTATTATTATTATTATTATTATTATTATTTAAATTTTGTTGTTGTTGTTGTTGTTGTTGTTGTTGTTGTTGTTGTTGTTGTTGTTGTTGTTGTTGTTGTTGTTGTTGTTGTTGTTGTTTTTGTTGAAGTGGTAATAAAATAAAACTATAATTATTTAATTTTAAAAATTTAAATATATTAATTCGACCATATTCAACTGCACCTTTTAATAATTCATATAGATTAGTTTTTGCAGTTGAAGATAATTGAAGAGTATGTTGAAGTGTTGGATAGAAAGATTTTAAAATAATTTCTAATGATTCAACATCACCTTGTTCACCAATTCTTTGAAATACTCTTTTTGAAAATGTATTTGAAATAAAACTACTATTGCTATTATTATTATTATCATTATTATTATTATTATTAATATTAATATTATTAATATTACCACCACTAATATTACAAATTGAATTATTTTCAATTAAATCATTTAATCTACCAGTTAAATACATCATTTCATTTAATTCTTGACCAAATAAAGCACATCTACCATTTGGAGCGACATCTTGTTTTCGCTTCGTTAGAATCCAATCGAATAATCTAATTCTATTGGTAGAAGAGAAACAATAGTTACCCATTACACTAGTTGGATTACAAGTACCAAATATTGAACAACTAATTTTAAAAGGACGATATTGAAATTGAGTATTCTCTATGATGTATTGAATATCCTCTACATAGAATAATCTAGTTTCAGGATAATATTTCAAACAATCCAATACCAAAGAATCGAAATGATAGATATGAGGTTTTGAAACTATATGTCTAATTACATCAACCAAATAACGGTTGATTGAATTTGCACGAAATGAAATTCTCGGACATGAGGAATGAGTGAATTCAAAGTCTTGACCTTGTTGATAACCAGTTAAATGCTCATAAGCTTTCAAAAGTTCAATTCTTCCATAAAGATACCAAGGTTCCAATCGACACGATGTGATGAAACTTTTATCGCGAATATCTTGATCGTTTAAATTATAATAAATAAAAGTCAACACTGGTACCGATCTAATGTATTTATAAACGTTGAATGATAAATGTGAATTTGGATTCCTATACTCCACGCCCTGCAAGGGATTCTTAAGTAAGGGTTTCAACCAATTGAATGCTATCACCACCAATTCCAAGTCATCATAATCCACCACCAAATTAAAGAAAAATAATGGTTCTAACTTTTTGTTGGGTGCAATTTCTTCATTTACAATATCTCTACAAACGTCATGCACAAATTTAATTCTATTGATTTTTGCAATTGGATCATTAAGTTGGGAATGTTGAAATAGGTATGGTTTATATTGAAGCAAATGGCAGATTTCATATTCTCTATCTTTGACTTGAAAATATAGAGAGATGTAAATCTCCACCACGTCATATGTATTATTTTGACCGCCGTCAAACCAACTTCTTAATAATAAATTACACCCATACTCCAATGCAAATGATAAATACAATCTATTACCAGCACTCGAGCCTCCACCACCGCTACAAATATAACTACGTAATGGTGAACAAATTTGTTCACTATCATTTGACCTCTCATAGATTAAATAATATCGTTTACATTTATTAGTTCTATCACGTACATGCATATACATTTGTATCAATGTTTTAACACGATCATCTCTATTATCAAATTCTTCAACCCTAGTCCTTAATTCTCTCTCTGTAAATGGTTCCCATTGTTCAATCATCTCTCTTTTATCACTATAAATTGAATCACTATTTTTTATACAACCTTTATCATAAAGATTCAATATTGAACATGATGCTTCTAATAATTCTGATAAAACTAAATCAAATGGACAAGGATTATAAAATCTTTTTAAATTTAAATTAAAATTAAATTGTTGTTGTTGAATTTGTTGTGGTTGTAATACTATTGCTGTATTATTATTATTTTGTTGTTGTAATTGTTGTTGTTGTTGTAATTGTTGTTGTTGTTGTTGTTGTTGTTGTTGTTGTTGTTGTTGTTGTTGTTGTTGTTGTTGTTGTTGTTGTTGTTGTTGTTGTTGTTGTTGTTGTTGTTGTTGTTGTTGTTGTTGTTGTTGTTGTTGTTGTTGTTGTTGTTGTTGTGGTGTGGGTAATATAAATTTCATAAAATAATTTATAATTTTAAAAACTGTTCTATTTCTATTTTTACCACCATCTTGAAATGGTATATTGTTTGGTATTAACTCTAATAATTCATCAGCTATACAAATTTGTTGAGTGATCCATTCTTTTAGATTTTTAATTTGTTCCCATTCAAACTCTGCATTGAATTCAATTGCTTCATTTAAATGTTGAATGGATGGTTGATATTGATAATCTTCAACTAAACATTGAATTGCACCTAAACAACCTTTTCTAATTGAATAACTAACTATTTTATTCTTTTCCTCAATAGTTTCCCTTGGGAAATGTTTAGAATAATTTCTAAATAGTAATCTATAAAAATCAACCTCTTCATCTTTTAAATATTCAATTATAATAAAAAATGGATCATATTGTTGATTTAATTGTTGTTGAATATTTGTTTGTTGTTGTTGTTGTTGTTGTTGTTGAGTATTTGCTTGTTGTGGTTGTTGTTGTATTGTAGTTTGATTATTATATAAATTATTTTGATTTTGTGTATGAATAGTTGTATTATTTGTAACAATGATATAACCATTGGATCTGATTTTATCAGCTAATAATCTAAATCTATTGTTTTTTATCATCCAACCAATGTCAATAATTCTATAATAATCTAATGTAAAAGGATTTCTTTTTAATAATTTTAAAATCTTTAAAAATAAATATTTATTCTTAAAAACTTTAAAAAATAATCTTTCATTTATTTCTTGTTGTTTTTTTTTATCATTATTATTATTGTTGTTTTTATTATTATTATTATTTAATTTTATTTTTTTAAATGGTTGTTGTTGTTGATTAATTTCTTCCTCTTCCTCTTCATAGGAGTTCATTTTATTTATATGTTGTTTTTATTTTATTTTATTTTATTTTATTTTTTTATTTTATTTTTTTTTTTTTTATTTTATGACTTTTTATATTATTTTTTTTTTTTTTTTTTTGTGATTTTTTTCTGTTTTTATTTTAATTTTATTTTTTTTTATTTTTTTTTCTCGACTCTTTTAAATTTTACACTTTTTTTTATTATTTTTATTTTCCAAGGTTATATATGGTTTTTTGTTTATTTTTTATTTATTTTTTTTTATTTTTATTTATTTTTATTTTTATTTTTATATATAGGGTTTTTTTTTTTTTTTTTTTTTTTTCTTAAACAATAAATTTCGTTGCAACTAAAAAAAAAAAAAATTTTAAAAAAATAAAAAAAAAAAATTTTTAAAAAAAATTTTAAAAAAAAAGATATTTTTTTTATTTTTTAATTATTGTTGGGGAATAAAAAGAATCAAAAGTTTTTTTTAAAATTTTAATTAGAACCAAAACATTTAGATTTTTTTTTAGACTTATTTTAGTGTTGTTTTAATTTTCATATGAAAACATATTTTTTTTTTGATAATCATAAATTCAACCAAAAATAAAAAAATAAAAAAAGAATGTTATATTTAAACAACACCTGGTCTATTTATAACCAAAATGTTTTAATTTTATTTTTATTAATGTTATTATTATTTTTTTTGTTTTTTTTTTTTTTCTTTAGTTTTTTTATTTATAATTGAAAATTAATACATGGTTAAAAATTATTAAAAAAATATTATTAAAATAAAAAATTGTTTTAGGAAATTACAAAGTAAAATAATAAAATTAAAGTTTTTAATATAAATAAATTTAATTTTTTTTTTTTTTAAATTTAAATTTATACATACACCAAAAAAATTTTAAAATTGTTCCTTCTATTAATCCATGGTATTTCAAAATCATTAAATCATTGGTTCAATTGGTAAAGAATATTTAATCAAAATCTTGGAAATTAGTTCACTACCACCAACAGAGAATTTGAAACTAGTTAAGAAAGTGATAAAGGATTTTTTTATTGGAATAGTTGATAGTTGTTGTGTTGATTAATTAATTCTTTTTTTTTTTTTTTTTTCCTAAAAAATAATTTTTTTTTTTTTTTTTTTTAAATTATTAATTTAGAAAATATTTTAGTTTTTAAAAAAATAAATTAAGGTTAATGTATTAATTATAATTATTATTATTTTTTCCTATTTGATGGTATATCTTTATATTATAAAAAATATAAATTTGGTTTTTTAATTTCATTTTTATTTCTAGGAAATATTTTTTGCAATGACAAATAAAAATTATGCAACATGAAATTAAATATACACTCTTCAAAATTTTAAGATTTTGAAATATTTCAAGTTAAAAGAAAAAAAAAAAAGAAATTAAAAATAAAAAAAATAAAATAAAATTAAAAAAACTGTTAAAAAGAAAAAATAAATATAGTTATAAAAATAAAATAAAATAAAAAAAACAAACAAGCAAAAAGAGAGAGAGAGATATAATGATTCAAACATCAGAAATCGATTTGATTGATAGAAATTATCAATCTCCAGTTAATTGCTTTACTATTTCCTTTAATGGTAAGACTACCTTTTTTAGCGATGTCTGTTCAATCCAATCAGTATTAAATTATTTTAAAATTGAATATGGTTACTTAGAAACAATGATCGATGGTGAACAAATAATATATGATGATGTTGATTTTCTTCCAACCACTGGAGAATATACTCTAATTGAACAACAACAACAACAACAACAACAACAACAACAACAACAACCACAGCAAAAACAAAAACAAAAACAAAAACAAAAACAAAAACAACAACAACAACCACAACAACCAATTCAAGATGTTAATTGTAATTCAACCACAACAGAGAATACTCAGATTGTTGAACAGCAACAACAAGAACAACAAGAACAACAACAATCATTGTCTAACTTTTCTTTGTGGATTCGCAGAGTGTCCATAACCATTTCAATTTTCTGTATTGTATTAGAAATTACAAATAAAAAAGATAAATAACCACAACCATTAATTTTTTCCTATTCTTAAAAATAATCCAAAATCATTTTAATTTTTCTGTTTTTTTTGTTTTTTTTTTTTTGTTTTTCCATTTATTTATTGTTTTAAAGCATAAGAATGAATTGAACAATCATCAGATACACTAACTAATTTTGTACTATCTGGCGAAAAAGCTAAATCCCAAGTTTGATCAGCATGAGCTGTAAAACTACTATCTAATTTTCTTGTTTTAATATCCCAAATGCAAACTTTTCTATCAATCGATCTAAATATAAAAAAAATAATAAAAAAATTAATAATAAATTTAAAAAAAAAAAAAAATAATAAAAAAAAAAAGTATGTTTACCCAGAACTTGCTAATAAATCACCATTAGAAGAAGCAACCAATGAAAAAATAAAAGAAGAATGACCTAATAATGATGCAATATATGGATTTGAACTATTTGGATCATGTAATCTAATTTGTGAATCTTCTGCACCTGTAAATATTGTTTTTGAATCTGATGAAAAACAAAGTGAACGAATTGGAACACCATGTGCTTTAATCTCTGAAACTCTTCTTCCACTTTCAACATCATAACATAATACTGTACCATCTAATCCTGCTACTGCAATTTGTTCATTATTTGGACTCTATACATATTTTTATAAGCATTAATAACAATAAAACCAATCATTATTATTATTATTATTATTATTATTATTATTATTATTATTATTATTATTATTATTATTATTATTATTATTATTATTATTATTATTATTATTATTATTATTATTATTATTATTATTATTATTATTATTATTATTATTATTATTATTATTAATAATTAATTATAATACATACGATTGCCATTGTTAAAACTTGTTTATTTGTATTTGAAATTGATCTTAATTTTTCACCAGTTTCTACAGAGTATATTGAAATATTTCCAGATTCTGAAACACTAACTAAATTATTTGCACTATTTAAAAATCCAATCTTTAAACATCCCACTGAAAAAAATAATTATAAATAAATAAATAAAATAAAATAGTTAATAATATATTTTATTTTTATTTTTATTTATTTGTGTTTCTACCTACATGGACCGGAATCAATAGTTTTATGAAGTGTATTTGTACTAAGATCAAATAAACGAACTGTACCATCCATACCACCTGTTGCAAGATCTAATATATTAAAAATGGAATCCATTAGTATTTATTTATTTTTTGAATGCTATTGATATTGTTGTTGTTACTGTTATTGTTGTGAATATTATTATTATTATTATTATTATTATTATTATTAAACACACTTACATCTTGCACCAATATCTATATCTAATGAAGTTACACCTAATATATGTTTATCAAATACTTTTCTTTCTGTAAGGAATTGTGGTTGATTTCCATGCCATGTTTTAACTTTTGTACCCATACCACCTGTGGCAATAATATCACCTTGCCATTTTACACACCAAATACCATCTTCATGTGCACCTGTAATTTTCTTTCCAAATTGAAACTGAGAAATTTTATATAAAATAAAAATAATAAAAATAATAATAATTTAATAATATTTTCATTTAAAATTTTTACAAATATTTTATTATAACAATTGTTACCATTATTTATAATTCTATTTTTATTTTATGATGAAAAAAAAAAAAGGTAATCCAATGAAAATAAAATTAAATTAAAAAAAAAAAAAAAAAAAAAATGAAATTAAAAAAAAAAAATTGAAAAAGAAAAAAAATTCTATCAAAGATGATCACATTTATTTTTACATTTATGATCAGTTTAGATTAGGGAATAAAAAATATAAAATCTATTCAAAATTATTTCATTTTTTATTTTAAAAATTAAATTTGTTTTTTTAAAAAAAAAAAAAAAATAAATAAATAAATGATACCAATAAAAAAAAAAAAAAAAAAAAATTAAATTTAAAATAAAAAAAAAAAAAAATAAAAAAAAAAACTTTTAAAAAAATTAAGAAAAACGAACGAAAATTTTTTTTTTTTTTTTTTTTTTTTTTTCACACCCAAATTTAAAAAATGAATAAAAAAGATAAAAAGAAGGCACCACAAAAGGTTGCTAAAGTTTTACATCCATTATCAAGAAAAGCAAAAAAATTAACATTAGAGGGTATTAGAGATATTAAAAAAGAGAAAAATGCAAATATTAGAAAAAAAGAACAAAAACCAATCAGTATGTTATTGTTGTTGTATAATTTTTTGTATATATATACCATACCATTTCATATATTAAATTATTAATACACACTATTTAATTATATAGAACAATTATTAGATCATTTTCAAGAAATTGTTAAAAAAGAAAATAAAAAAATCTTTACAGAATCTGAAGTTTCTGATATTATTGATCAATTTTTAAAAACTAAAACACCAGAAGAAGAGATTAAACAAGTTACCAGTAGAACTAATAAATTAGAATTCACAAAATCACAACATAATGATGAAATTAAAGAATTTAAAAATAATGGTTATTGTAAGTTTCTTTTTTTTCTATTTCTAATAAATTTAAGAAGAAAAATAAAAATAATAATATTAATATTTAATTTTTTTTTTTTTTTTTAATAACTAAAGCTGTACCAGATTTAACAAATGCAAATTATGTTAGATTTTTATTAAATTGGGATGGTGATATGAAATATATTACTCAACAATCATTACCATTGAAAAAATTTAAATACATTGAACAACCAAAAAATGAAATGGAAACTGATTCAAAATAAATAATAAAAAAAATAAAAAAAAATAAAATAAATAAAACAAAATATATTGTAATTAAATAGTTTAAATCTTATGTATAATAATAAAAAACCTGATTTCTTTTGGATGCCAACTTTTTAATAAAATATCTTTTTTATTTTTATTTTTTTTTATTTTTTTTTTTATTTTTTTTTTTTGCCAAGAAATCGAAAAGGGAAAAAAATATTAAAATATAATAAAACAAAAATGATAATGGTCTTTTTTTTGAATATTAATATTTGTTTTTTTTTTTTTTTTTTTTTATTTACATATTTATTTTTTATTATTCTTTTATTTATTTTTTTTTTTTTTTTTTTTTTTTTTTTTTTTAATCAAATTGTAAATGAATGGAAATTATTATTTTTTTTAATTGTTTTTTTTTTTCTATTTTTTTTTTTTTTTTTTGTATTTATTTTATTCATTTTTAAAATCTTAATTTTTTATTTTGTTTTATTTCTGCAGATTTAAAAATAAAATATCATTGTGTTTAGATAATTAAAAAAAAAAAAAAAAAATTAATAATATGTGAAAATTTCAAAAATTTTGTGCATAAAAAAATTTTTTTACACTCCAATGTAAAAATTACGTAATTTTAATGTAAAAATTGTTTGAGTTTTGTGAGAAGGATACGCATGATTGCTAATCTCGAAAAAAAATTTTTTTTTTTTTTTTTTTTTTTTTTTTTTCCTATCCGTAGCACAAAAGGTATGCACATATAACTTTCTATACATATAATTTATTATGGTGGTCAAAAAAAAAAAAAAATAAAAATAAAATAAAAATTAAATAAAAAATAAATAAATAATAAGTACAACAAACAGTTAAAGTCAAAAGAAAAAAAATAACTAAAAAAATAATAATAATAATAATAATAATAAAAATCAAAAAGAAATGGGGTAGTGGAGTAGGGTTTTTTTTTTTTAGTGATAATAATTTTTAATTGATTCAAGAAAATAGAGGATGCACAGTTTAGGTTTTTTTTTTTTTTATAAATTAGTTTTTGGATTATTTATAGAGAAAATCAACTAGAGACTATCGTATTTTTTTTTTTTTTTCGTAAAAAAAAAAAAAAAAAATCAAAAAAAACTAGAAATTTTTTTTTTTTTTTTTTTTTTTTTTGATCACACACAAAAAAAAAAAAAAAACGAATCATTTCTCCATTAAATTACAGTCAAAAAAAAACTTTTAAAAAAGTAATACAAATTATTACCCCAATTTCAATATAAAAAAAATCAACATCAAACGTATAGCACCCACACTATCTATTTTTTACAATAAAAAAATAAATAAATAATAACACCTCAAAAAAACAAATTGTTACTTAAAATCACCATTTTATATTGTTATTTTTTTATTTTTAAAAAGGAAAAACAAAGTCAATATTAATTATTCATTTTTTTTATTACTAAAAATTAGATATACAATAAATCATGTCTCAAGATCTCGTTTGGAGCATTATCAAAAAGAACAACGCTTTCTTAAAATCCTCACACGGTTTAACCTTATCTGCTGAACCAGGTAATTTAAGAAACAAAAACTCCTTAAAATACTCCGGTCTTGCCAGAAGAACCACCATCGACGTTGCTGCCGTTAACGGTAAAGTTGTTGTCTCATCAAAGATTGTTAAAAAAGCTGCCTTCCCAGCTCAATCAAAAAAAACCACCACTTTCTCAACTGTCAACACCAGAAAGACTGCTAGATTCGTCAAAACTTTAGCCACCCAATATGCTCCAGAATTAAGAGCTGCTGCCTTAGGTCGTTTACACAGAGTCCAATCTGCTCTCCGTTCTGCCAAAAAAGCTGCTGCCCGTAAAGCCAAGAAAAACTAAATAAATTTCCAAAGCTTTTTTAAAATATTATAAAAAAAAAAGAAATAATTGTGTTCCTAATTTATTTTTATTTTTATTTTTTTTACATTAAATTAAATAGAGAGAATTTTTTTAGTTATATATACAAATTTTTAAAAAATGAATAATAATTATTATCCTTTTTTTTTTTTTTTTTTTTATTTATTTTATTATTATTATTTGTTTTTTATCCAAAATTTGAAAAAACTATTTTTAATTGGAGGAGAGTGGGGTTTAGTTGGGGGATGTTGATTTTCAGTTATAGGTTGAGTAGTTGAATTAATATTTACAAGTTCTGGTAGAATAGTTTGTGAGATTTGTTGATAAACATTCTTTTCAATTTCTGAAGGTGAAAAATTATTAACTTCAAAATAGGGTATATTATGTTTTTTGGAAAATTCTAATGCTTCATTTTGGTCAACTTCTCTATTTAATAAATCAGCTTTACAACCAATTAATGTAATTAATAAATTTTCACTTGAATATTTTAAAATTTCATTATAATAATGTCCAACATTATCAAATGATTCTCTATTACAAACATCAAATAGTATAAATATACAATCCGCTATATTTATAAATCTATAATTTGGTAAACAATTTACTCTTTTATAATATTTAACCTTTTTTTTTTTTTTTTTTTTTTTTTTTTTTAAAAAAAACAATTAATAATTTTTATTTATTTAATTATTTTTTTTTTTTTTTTTTTTTTTTAATACATACAAATTTTAAAAAACAATTTTTATCATCAACTCTTATTAATTTAGGTATAAATGTATTACCATCACCACGTTCTCTACTTCTTATTTTGGTTTTAAAGTTTTCGCAATATTGATATACAAANGATGATTTTCCAACATTACAATCACCAATTACTAAAAATTCAAATATGAAACTATTTTTTTTTTTTTTTTTAATTAATATTAATATAAAATAAAATTATAAAAAAAAAAAAAACAAATAATTATAAAAAAAAAAATAAACAAACAAATAATTGTAAAAATAAAAATTTCTTACTCGTAATCACACATATTTATTTTTTTGTCTTTTTTATGTTTATATTTTTTTTTTTTTTTATAATTATCTTTTTTATATTTATATTATTTTTTTTTGTATCTTTATATTTTTTTTTTTTTTTTTTTTTTTTTTTTTTTGTTTATTACAATAAATTATTCAAATTAAAAATAAAAAAATTGTAAAAAAAATAGACAAAGACAAAATGATTTTTTTTTATTGCACATCAAATTTAGTGAAGTCTTTTTTTGTGTATCAATTTGATTATTTTAAAATAAAAAAAAAAACCAAAAAAAATAAAATAAAATATGATTTTTTACTGTTGCACGTCATCACACTGAAAAAAAGAAAAGATTTTTTTTTTTCAACTTTTTTCGGGTTTTTAATATTGTACAAGTTAATTAATCATTTTAGATTTTTTTCCCATTAAAAAACTTTCAATCTCCAATAATTTTTTGTGCAACGCTATCAAACTGTTTAAAAAAAAAAAAAAAAATAAAAAATAAAAAAAATAAAAAAAAAATAAAGATATTTTAATTTTTGTAAAAATAGAAAAAAAAAAAAAAACAAAATTCAAATTTAGACCAAATAATCCATACCTGATATTTAATTATTATTTTTATTATTATTTTTTTTATTTTTTTATTTTTTATTTTTTATTTTTTTTTTTTGTAGATTGTTTCATACCTCACAGTTGAAATTGATTCTTATTAAATTAAGTGAAATTTTTTGAGATTTCAAAAAACAGTTTTTGTTTTACAAAAAAAAAAAAATAAAAAAATAAAAAAATAAAAAAAAGGTTGATTTTATTTAATTATTATTGGTTTTTTTATTTATTTCTTTTTTAAAAAACCTGAAATACCTTTAGTTTTGGTTGTTGTTGTTATTGGAGTTGATGGTTTTGATGATGGTGGAGGTTGAATATTTAATTCATCATGAACTTTTCCGATTGCAGTTTCAATTATTCTTTGATAAATTTCTTTTTCAAGTGGTGATGGCGATTTATTATTTACTTCAAAATATGGAGTATTATTAGAATTTGCTAAATCTAAAGCAACTTCATAATCAATAATTCTATTTTCAATATCATCAATTCCAACACCAATTAAAATAATATGAATATCTTCTTTTCCATACCTTTCTGCCTCAAAATAATATTTAGGGACATTATCAAATGATTCTTGATCACATACATTAAATAAAATAAAATTAAATCTTGCACCTCTATAGGGGTTATTACCTATTGAACGAAATCTATCTTGAAAATATTCATACTTTTTTTTTTTTTTTTTTTTTAATATAAATTAATTAAAAAAAATTAATAATAACTCTATAAATCTATTTAAATAAATATTTTTTTTAAAATTTAATGTTTAGTCAAACTTACAAAACAAAGTTTGTATATTAAATTTTTATAATAATATTTATTCTCTCTAGAACTATTTGGATCATTAAAAAATTTTAAAGAGGGTGCACACTGATAAACATTATTTTCAAAATATATATCATCAATAGCTCTATTTAAAAAACTACTTTTACCAGAATCTCCTGATAATAAAATCTTTATAGAGTGTCTATTTTTATTATTATTAGATTTTTTTATTTTTTTATTTTTTTTTATTTTTTTTTTTTTTTTATTGCAATTATCATGATATTTACTCATAATCCTGTTTTGAAAGCATTTTTTAGGTTTGTTAAAAATTTTTTTTTTTTATTGAAATATAATACAAAGGTTAATAAAAAAAAGTTGGTTATAAAAATAAAAATTGATCAATTTTGTAATTTTTTTTTTAAAATATAAAAAAAAAAGAGAAAAAAAAAAAAAAATCTTTTTTTTTTTTTTTTTTTTTTTTTTTTTATATAGCTTTATTGTTTTTTAAATAATTATTTTTTAAAAATTGAAACAATTTTTTTAAGTGATTTACTTTTTCTCTTTTGTTTTTTAATTTTTTTTTCATTTGAATCTTCTTTAATATCAATATCAGAGTAACAATCATCAATAATTTCTTTATCCTCGTCAAAGCTGATTGATGGGTTGAAAAATCTTAGATTTGATAATGAATAAACTTGTTTAAAAATTATTTCATATTGTGATTGGTCGGGTTGTAATGAAGAGATTTCAAAATATGGAATATTCAATGTTAATTGTAAATCAGCTTTAATTTGTCCAATAAATTCTATCACTTCTTCATTTTTAACTTGTCTTTTTTCATTTAAATCAATCTTATTTCCAATAACAATAATTGGTGTATCTTCTTGTGAAAATTTTACAATTTCTCTTATCCAAAGTTTAACACTATGCATGGAATCTAAATTACAAACATCAAATATTATTAAAAAGCATTGAGTATTTTTATAAACTGTTGTATTTGATCCACCTCCAGTTGGCCTATAAACATATTTTGTTTAAATTAAATTTAAAAAATATGTTATTATTATTTTTTTTTTATATAAATTAAAAAAAAAAAAAAAAAAAAAAAAAAAAAAATAATAAAACAAACCAATAGAAATTTTATTTTTAATCCGTCACAGGAAAATAATTTAAATCTTGAATCGTTATTAAATACATCTCTATTATTTTCATCAATATAACCTTGAATAAATTTTATTTTACCAACACAAGTATCTCCAATCACTAACGTTTTAAAAAATTTACTTTTTTTTTTTTTTTTTTTTTTTTTTTTTTTTTTTTAAAATAAAAATAAAAAAATATTAAAAATGATATTCATTTGGCCATATTTATATATTCAATACCTACTCGTATTCTTTTTTATTCATTTTAAAAAAATATCTAATATTTCAATTGGATATATAATTTAAAAAATGTAATTGATTTTTTTTTTTTTTTGTTTTTTTTTTTTTTTTTTGTGGATAAATAATATTATATTATTTAAATCTTCCAACCCAAAAAATTGGCTTTTTTTTTTTTTCATTTAAAATATTAATTTAATTTTAAAAAAAAAATATCAATGGTTTTCAATTTCCACTTTTTTTTCCTTTTTTTTTTTTTACTCTTTTTTTTTTTTTTTTTTTTTTTTTTTAAAAATTAATACACATTTTTAATATATATTTTAATTTCTTTTTTTTTTTTTTTTTTTTTTAAAAAATTATATCTTTATTTAAAAATTGATAAAATATCTTTAAAAATTTTACTTTTTCTATTTTTTTTAATTCCATCATCATTGGGGATTGAATCATTTTTTGAAAAATCTTCAACAACAATATTTTTACCTTCATTAATATTAATTAAAGGTTTGTAAAATCTTTGGTTTGATAACGAATAAACTTGTTTAAAAATTCTATCATATTGTGATTGGTCGGGTTGTATAGAAGAGATTTCAAAATATGGAATTTGCATTTTTATATTTAAATTATCTTTAATTTGTTCAATTAATTCTAAAGCTTGCTCACTTGTAAATTTTCTATGTTCCTTTAAATCAATTTTATTTCCAATAATTATTATTGGAGTTCCATGTTTTGATAGTGATACAATTTCTCTTATCCAAATTTTAATACTTTGCAATGAATCAGTATCGCAAACATCAATCATTAATAAAAAGCATTGAGTTTTTCTATATACAGTGGTATTTGATCCACCGCCATATGGTCTATCAAAATATCTTTCCTATAAAAATTATAATTAAAAAAAAAAAAAAAAAAAAAAAAAAAAAAAGAAATTAATAATTTAAAAAAAAAAAAAAAAAAAAAAAAAAAAAAAAAAAAAAAAAAAAAAAAAAAAAAAAAAAAAAAAAAAAAAACCCACCAATAATAATTTTATTTTAAATCCATCGTATGAAAATAATTTAAACCTCGAGCCATCACTCAAAAAGTATTTATAATTATCGTCACTATACCCTTGAATAAATTTCATTTTACCAACTCCAGTATCACCAATTACTAAAGTTGTAAAGAATTTACTATTATTATTTTTGTTGTATATTTTTTTAGAATAAAATTAAGAAATTTAATAAAATAGTATAATTGATGTTAAGTTTTAATTTTTTTTTTTTTTTTTTTTTGAAATTCATACTCGTGGTCATAGGTATTCAATGTTTTTTTTTTTTTTTTTTAATTTTTTGTTTTTTTTATTATTTATATTTATAATTTATTTATTACAAGTAAAATATTTATTTAATAAAATAGAAATTTTTAAGAAGAATTTAAATTTTCTTTATTTAAATATTTTTTTTTTTTTTTTTTTTTTTTTTTTTTGTTAAACAAAAATAATTAGATATTTTATTTCCCATTTTTTTTTTTTTTTTTACTTTTTTTAATAAATGACATCAAAAAATCAAAAGATATTTAGTGAAAAAAAAAAAAAAAAAAAACCTTTGGACTACCGAAACTGGTTAAAAAACACAAGATGAAAAATTTAGTGCAGTTTTGAATTCGAAAAATAATTTTGATTTAGGTGTTTTTCAGAAGAAGCTAAAAAAAAAAAAATAATTTGCAAATATCTTAAATGATATTTTTTACAAAGGTATTTTTAGTGAAATAAAAAATGAAAAAAAAAAATTAGATATTTTTATTTATTTTTTTTTTTTTAATTTTTTTTTTTTTTTTATATAGATTATCCTCAATTTGATTAATATTCCCCCCAAAAAAAAAAAAAAAAAAAAAAACCATAAATTACTTTCTCCAAAACAATAAAAATGATAATATATTAGTTTTTCTTTTTGGGTTATTTGAGGTTGATACATGTTGGGATTGTGATATAGTTATTGTTGTTGGCATGTCATTTGATGTGGTAGTTGTTGCAGTTGTTTTTATGATATTATTATTATTTGAGCTATTTATTAAATTATTGGGGTCATTTTTATTTTGAAATTCAATTGAAACTTTTAAAATACTATCAAATAGTTGCTTAGATATATTGGGGTTTGGATTATTCAAAGTTATTTGAAAAATTGGAATTTCAGTATTATTATTATTATTGAATGATCTTTTAATTTCATCCAATTGTTCTATTAAATCTTGTTCATATAATTTTTGTTCATCATCAGTATTATTGATTCCTAATATTATTATTGGTGTATCAATCTTTGAATACCTCCTTGATTCTTGAACCCAACAAGATAAATTACTAATAGAGTCTTTGTTATTACTATCAAACATTACAATTAAACAATGAGTTCCTCTAAATACTTTAGAAATAGTTGAATCTCCTACTCCTGGGTCATATCTCAACTATTTATATTTTTATTTTGGTTAATATTTAATTAAAAAAAAAAAAAAAAAAAAAAAAAAAAAAGTTTGGAAAAAAAAAAAAAAAAAAATACCAATTGTAGTTTTATTCTTTTATTGCCATATTGAAACAATCTAATTTTTGATTCACTATTTAGAGTTTGTTGAATATTTATTTGTTGTTGTTGAAGTTTATTTTTTTCTAAATTAAATTCCTAAATTTTTGTAATAAAATTAATAAAAAGAAAAAAAAAAAAAATAAACTAAAAAAAAAAATAAAAAAAATAAAAACATACAGAAAATGAATTATCTATGAAATCTTTTTTATTTATATCTTTATTTCCTAAAATTATAATTTTAAAAAAATGACTTTATTTTTATTTTTTTTATTTTTTATTTTTTTTTTTTAGTTTATTTTTGGTTAGAATTAAAATTAAAATTAAAATTAATTATATTATTAATAAAACACATACTCATAGTGTGTATCTTTTATCATATTTTTTTTTATTTTTTTCTATTGCGGATAGTTTTTATTGACAAATGAATGGTGTGATTTGTTTTTACTTTTTTTTATTTTTTTTTTTTATGAGGTATAATTGAATGTTAATTAAATTTTATTTTTTTTAATTTTTTTTTTTTAAAATAAATATCTCGGTCCAAAAATGTGCGAAGTTTCCTAAAGGGTAGGATTGTGTTGTAGCCTACAAAAAATATTTTTTTTTTTTTTAATTTTTTTTTTTTATTTTTTAATTTTTTTTTTTTTTTTATAAAATATGAAATTTGTAAATTGTAATCCACTTAATGTTTTAGATTTAATAAAAAAACAAGAAAGTCTATTTCTTTTTTTTTAAATTTAAATACAACTTAAACATTATTCGTTTTTGTATTTACTTTTAATTTTAAATTTATTTTTAAATTTATTTTTAAATTTAAATTTAAATTATTTTTATTTTTATTTTTTTTTATTAATTTATATATTTTTTTTTTTTTTTTATTTATTAATTTTTTTTTTTTTTTTTTTTTTTTCAAACATTTAGATAAAAAAAAAAAAAAAAAAAAATGTTAAGAGACGTAATTAGAAATAAAGAAATTTCAATATACCAAAATAAAACTAAATCAAGTTTTTATAAAGAAGAAGAAGAAGAGGAAGAAGAATATTGTTTTAACTCGAATGGGGAAATTTTCTTAAATTTAGATGGTTTAGAACCAAACAACTATCATAGAATTGACTATGATCAAATCGATAACAATAAAACACATGATATATATTGTACTGAAAATGATAATAATAATAATAATAATAATAATAATAAAAATTATAATAATAATAATAATAGTAAAAAAAATAAATATGGTTTTCAAAATTATAGAAACAATAAAATTTTTGAAAATAATATTGAAAATCGTTTTAGTAAAAGATTTAAAAAAGATAATAATAATAAAGAAAACAATGATTTTCAAACAATAAAAGGTGATGGTAAAGATTATCAAACAAGCAGTAGTAGTTCATTTACTTTGACCCCACCATTTTCTTCTTTGTCATTATCTTTAAATATAAATCATAAACACAACTAAGATTGCGACATTCTGATATAGTATTTGAATCTATTAAATTTGCAAAGAATATATCAAATTGATATAAATAATCAAATTTAAAAAAAAAAAAAAAAAAAAAAAAAAATAATAAATAAATAATAAATAAATATCTTTTATTTATTTTTTATTTTTATTTTTTATAGAATTGATAATTGAATTGTTTTTTTAAAGGTGTTTTGTTTTAAAAAAAAAAAAATAATAATAATTTTTTATTTTATTAAACAAAACCATTAAAATAAAAGGATGTATCGAAATCATCGGAAATATTATCGAAATAATTTTTAGATGTGAATGAGTGAGCTAAAGAGAAAGTTGTTAAATCAATGAAATTGTAAACAACTAAATTATCTTGATTTAAATTTAAGGTAACCAAATAATTATTATCATTTGTTAAGAAATAAGAGATGAAATCAGCGGTATAACTATCCATTTCAGCAGAGTAGGCTAATTCAACTGAGGCACCATCTAAATCGATTTTAACAATATTAATGCTTGTTTGAAGTTGTTCAATTGCATAAAGATTTGATGATTTTACAAAAATAGTACCAACATTATTGTTATATACTAAACTTGATTTACCACTATTTGGGAATTTAGTTGTAGTGAATGATGATTCACCACCATTACTATTACTTCCACTATTACTACCACTACTTCCATTGATATTTTGATAGAATGAAAGACTATTGCCAGTAAATGTTGAAACATATGGAATTCTTTCAACTTCACCACCATTTCCATAATAGAAAACATAGTATAAATCCTTATCTTCATCATATGCGTCAAGTGGGCTGATTGATGCATTAAAATCTGGTAATTCAATTTCTAAAGTACCTCTGAAATAAATAAATAAATAAATAAATAAATAAATAAATAAATAAATAAATAAATAAATAAATAAATAAATAAATAAAAATAATTAATATATATTTTTTTTTTATATATATAAAAATTAATATTAAAAATAAATAAAACTTACACAATAAAGTTATTAAAATCCCAATTTCTAATGTTTAAATCGGTTGAAGGCTTTGCATCATCAAAAATTGGCATGTAGAAAGTAGTTCCGATTTGGACATATGGTTGAATAGCATAAGAGTAGTACAATGAATCTAGAATTGAACTAGTAATAGCAGTGAATGTATTAGTTGTTAAACTATAGTTTGACAATAGGAAATGATAACCTGGATATTGTTCATAATATCCAAAAAATCTGAAGGAGTATGTAGTTGGATCATATGATAAAATAGAGGAAGGAAGAATCAATTCACTTAAGGAATGGTTAACAACCAAGTTACCATTACTAATATCAATTGCCATTAAAGTATAGGCTTCTGTAAAAGAGAATATATATTGACCATTGAAAGATTCGGATGAAGAGGAAGGCACTGAAGAGGAAGAGACCGAGGAGGAGGAGATAGTTGATGATGAATCTTGTCCTCTAACGAAAAAGAACATTAAACATAATATTAATATTTTACTTAATTGTAATAACATTTTTTATTATTTTTTATTGGCACATTAAACGATAATAAAATAAAAATTAAATCCTAAACCTTTTTATACCAAAAAAAAAAAAAAAAAAAAAAAAAAAAAAAAAAAAAAAAAAAAAAAAAAAAAAAAAAAAAAATAATATATTATATTATTTTTTTTTTCTTTTTGTACAGATTATTATTTCTAATAATTTTTGGAAAACAATGGTGAATACTGTTTCGAATTTTCGGTCTGATGTCATTTGCTTTTGACTTTTCAAAAAAATCGAAAAAAAAATTGGATTTGATGATTTCAAAAAAAAAAAAATCATTTTAAAATATCTTTTTTTTGGTACCCAAAAACAATTTTTTTTTTTTTTACTGAACTGGTGATATTGCATGATTTTTTTTTTTTATTTAATTAATTATTTTTTTATTTATTTTTATTTATTTTATTAATTTATTTTGAATCACAGTTTTTTATTATTATTTTTTTTATTATTTTTTTTTTTTTTATTTTTTTTTTTTCAGAATAAATTTCTAATTTATTTCTATTTTTTTTTTTTTTTTTTAATTTAACCAATTAATATCAAATTTATAATCTTGATGATTTAAAAGTTCAGATTTTAAATAATCTACTAATGATTGATCATCTTTTAAATTCATAATTAAATTATCATTGTTGTTATGATAATAAAACTTGATAATATGAATTCTATCAGCTTTTATTGCCATTGCCAAAGCATATTGGGTGATTTTGAAAAGATTTGGATAATGTTTGAGTATAAGTTGACAAATGATGATATCACCATTGATGAAACCAAGAGTAAACATGTTATCAACTTGAGTTGAGTAATCTTTAATTTGTTGTTCAGTTTGACTGATTATAGTTTCATCATTTTTAATTTTAAATTTATCATAAGCTCTTTGAATAATTTCTTGACATTCTTTAGATTCAATGAGTGGAAAAAGTAATTTTTTTCTGTCCAATGATAAATTGGTATCGGTATCTAATTCCATATTTATGCAATACTCTGCATAAATTATAAAAATTAAAATATTTAAAAGCTCTTCTCTAGTTTTAATATCCATGAATTTTTCATATTCGCCAATATCACATCTTGATAGATAGTCGACTAAATATGCGCTAAGAACAGTTGGAAAATTTAAACTATCGGATTTTAATGTATCAATTTTAAATAGATTTGGATTTTTAACTCTTTCAAAATGATTATTAATTAAATAATTGAATTCCAATAGATAACTATAATGAGATGTCATTGAATGTTGTGGTAATGAAAGGATTTGAATTTTATAGTTGGTAAACAAATGTTGGGAGACATCGAATTTACTCCAAAACATTGATTTTGAAAAGATTGAGAAAAGGAAATCAGTTCTATACCAATTCCATTCGATTAATTTTTGAATTTCATCGACATCCATTATAATCAATGCTAAATCCAATACTGAATTTGAAATTTTAAGTGTATTATAGTGTCTAGCCAATGGAAATGGTATTTCTGAATTAAAAGTTTTAGATTGTGGTATTGGTGGTATTGGTGGTTGTTCTCTATTTAAAAATAATTCACTAGTTGGCAATAAATTATCTGAAGGTGAATTTAAAATACTTTCTTGAATTGGAAATGTTGGATTCTCGTCTTGATATTCATAACCATCAAGATTGGTTTGTTGAATTTGTTTATTAATAAATTCCAATTGTTTGAAAAATAAATCCACTCTTCTAATATCTAAACAATATTCTAAATCTGCATTCATTGATAATGAAGTGAAATCATCGATGATATCAATTTCATTAATTATACTATGAGAAAGTTGATAAACCAATTGATAGAGTACTTGATCGAATGGTGTATTATAATCACCATTTTCATTGGTACCTAATACATAATCAAATGTAAAACAATCGAAATCTAAATAAATTGCCAAATCAAATCCATGTTGGCCTAAATGATTCACACCTTCAGAATAATCAATTGAACAACTATATGACTCTTCATAATTAATTTCGAAAAAACTATCGAAACCAGGTCTTGATAAAATATACTTTGTGAATTTTGCTGATCTAATTTGAAGATAATAGAAAGCATTGAATAATGAATGTTTAATTGGTACTGAATGTGATTGAAGTAATTGATTAACTTTTATAACTTGTTTTGGTGTAACTAGTTCTCTTTGAAGTAACATTTGATAAAGATAATTCATAATTTCGCAAGCTGATTCACTACGTCTACCACGTTTACTACCAGTTTTTAAAAATTTATTTATAATAAATTCAATTAATCTATATAATTCATCGAAATCAATTAATTCTATATCATTATGGAAAAGATTTAATTCTTTACTAAATAAATTCTTTTCAACTGAATCAAGTCTTTCATACTCTTCTTGTTCAAATTCAAATCCATCTAAACTGACCAATAATAATTCTAAAAACTTTAAATCTAAATCAAATAATGCATCTAATAAAATATCATTTGGTAATGTAATAGTAGTTGGAATTTTAATTTTAATCTCTGATGGTGATACTAAACCAGTTTTAAATACTTGAGAAAAGAATGAAACTAATGAATCTTTACTAAATGCTTTGAAATTACTATCACTGAAATAATTGATTAATTTAATTAAATCATCTTTTGAAGTTGGTAGGGGTATGCATTTATATGAACGTTGATCACTAAATAAATCAAATGGATCGATATATAATGATTCAATAGTTTTCAATTGATCTAAATTACATTCTTTAATTGAATTAAAGTATAAAGTTTTTATTGAAAATGGTTTTAAATATTTTCTTGAATTATTATAATTTTCAAAACAATAGATTGCAGTTTCAAATGATTGAAAATCAAATTGTTTACTATTAAAATAATCAAAAACTTCATCACAATCAGTACCTATAATCCAATCATAAGTTGATTTATCAATTGTAATTGTTTTTTTCTCTGAACCAATTAATTTAAATAGTGGTTTATGCCATTTAATTTTCTTTTCTTTAAAGTTTTTCATTAATTTATCCATTGTTGTATGTGATTGATATGAAAATACATTCAATAAAATTAATCTTGAAAATGTTATTAATTTTGATTCACCATCATCATCATCATCATCATCATTATCATCACCATCGTCATCATTTGAATAATACGAATCATTATGAAATTCATTTATTGATTCTTCATATTTTAAAATATAGCCACTATAAAATGTATAATCTCCTGAAACTAAAATGACTAATCTTTGAATCTTTTTTAATTGTTTCTCTTTGCTGATTGATTGATTATTTAAAATTTGATTAATCTTTTTTAAAATTGACTTTGGAATGCCATCATAATAATCATGGAAATATTTTAAATTAATCTCTAATTTAATTAACAAGTCATCGATTGAATCTGTAATATTAAAATTTTCTTTTAAACCTTGTGGATTTTTTAAAACAATATCTAAATCTAATAATTTCTTTTTAGTTTGTAAACTTGATATTAATATTAAATAGTCATATAAAATATAACATTCCCTTGTTTTAGTTTTATTTTTATTTTTATCATCTTCGTCATCATCATCATCATCATCATCATCATTATCATTTAATTCTGGCAAACCTGGTTCAACTGGACTTGGATTTTGTAATTGTGGTAATGATATTGGTGGTGGTGGTATATATAAATTTGGATTATCTAATAAGAATTGAATTATATAAGTTGAATGAAAAGTATTTTTTGAGGCTAATTTCAATGATTTCTTTTTAATTTCATTGTTTATTAAAATGTTATTATTTTTATTTTCATTTAATAGTAAAGTTTTAATCATTTCACAATCACATTTTTCAAATGCCAATTCTATGGTTGATGGATAAACATTGATACAATATGGCTCATTAATTAATATTTTAATACCTTCAATACTATTATTAATAACTGCTAGTTTTGTAAGATCACAAATTTCAAATTGGTTTCTTTTTTTTTCTAATAATGAAATTAAAATTTCTTTTAAAATTAATGCTTTTTTTTCATCTTTTCTTTTATATTCATTATTTTCATTTTTAGCATCTTCGTCATCATCATCATCTTCATCATCATCTTGGCCATCTTCAGCATTACCATAATCACCATTTTCATCGTAACTATTTGCTAATTTTGGTAAAACTTTTTTAGTACCACTTAAAATTGAAAATTCTTTAAATAGAATATGAATTGATTTTTTATCGAATAAAATGAAATCATTATTTTCAATTTTATTCTTTAACAATGGGAATTGTTGATTTATTATCAGCCAATCAAATGAAAAAACATCTTTAAATTTCCATCTATTCTCTGCATGAATTTGATAATGGTCTTGATAGTATTCCCATTCTGATGTTTGAATCTTATAAATTATAAAATTTAATAAATATTTATTATTAAACACTTTCCAAAATAAATATTCACCATTTTCATATGAACCAATTGGTTTATCAGATTTAACGGTTGTGGTAATTATCGATTTATTTTCTTCCATTTTTATTTATTTTAATATTTATATTTATTTTTATTTTTATTTTTATTTTTGGATATGGTTTAAAAAAAAAAAAAAAAAAAAAAAAAATTAAAAAAATTGTTGAAAAAAAAAAAATGAAAAAAAAAAAAAAAAATTAAATTAAAATAAAATTAAATTAAAAAAAAAAAAAAAAAAAAAAAGATATTTTTTTTTTGAACTCCAAAGTTTTTTTTCAAAGAAATTTTTCACCAAATCTTCGATTGTTTTTTTATTTTATTAATTTTTATTTTAAAAAATCTTTTATGTATTTTTGGTGTGAATTTAGTGCTTGAAGATAGAGCACCCAAAAAACATAAAATAAAAAAAAAATGAATGTATTACTTTTTAACTGTCTTGAATTTAAATTTTTTATTTTATTTTTTTAATTTTTTATATATAATTTTTTATTTATTTAATTAATTAATTAATTTATTAAATTTGAATCACGATTTCTTGTTTTATTATTATTTTTTTTTTTTAATTTAACCAATTAATATCAAATTTATAATCTTGATGATTTAAAAGTTCAGATTTTAAATGATCTAAAATGGTTGATCATCTTTTAAATTTATAATTAAATTATCATTGTTGTTATGATAATAAAACTTGATAATATGAATTTTATTCGCTTTTATTGCCCTTGTCAAGGCATATTGAGTGATTTTAAAAAGATTTGGATAATGTTTAAGTATAAGTTGACAAATGGCGATATCACCAACGATGAAACCAAGAGTGAACATATTATCACATTGAGTTGAGTAATCTTTAATTTGTTGTTCAGTTTTATTGATTATAATTTCATCATTTTTAATTTTAAATTTATCATAAACTCTTTGAATAATTTCTTGACATTCTTTAGATTCAATTATTGGTGCACCAAATAGATTTTGAAATCTTTGATTGTTTTTTTTTAAAATTAAATAAAATCTTTTTTGTTTGTCTAACTAATATTCTTATTTATTTTTTAAAATAACTTATAAGGAATTATAAAAAAAAAAAAAATAAAATAAAATTAAATAAAATAAAAAGTAATTTTGAAACATATGTTCCACAAAAAAAAAAAAAAAAAAAAAAAAAATTTAAAAAAACTAAAAATGATTAAAAATTTAAGAAAAAAGAATTTGATTTTATAAAAAAAAAAATGAAAAAATAAAAAATTAAATAGATTATTACAACCAATTGGATTTTAATAAAAAAAACATCCACCCATCCAAAAAAAAAAAAAAAAAAAAAAAAAAAAAACAAAAAGAAAATAAATTATAATAAAAAAAAAAATTGAATTTTTTTCAATAAAAAAAAAAAAAAAGGTTATTTTTAGTCTGTGATTGCTTTTTTTCTTTTTTTTTTTTTTCACTTTTTTTTTTTATTTATAAATAAAATTTAAAATTCACAATAATGGCTTTCCAAACAAAAAACCAAACTAACATACAAACATACATACAAACAAACAAATAAACAAATAAATATATAAATAATAATTAAATATATATATAAAAAAAAAAAAAAAATGCAAGCAATTAAATGTGTAGTTGTAGGTGATGGTGCGGTTGGTAAAACATGTCTTTTAATTTCTTATACAACTAACGCTTTTCCTGGAGAGTATATCCCAACAGTTTTCGAGTAAGTACTACTAATGGATAGGCTAATTAAAAAAAAAAAAAAAAAAAAAAAAAAAAAAAAAAAAAAAAAAAAAAAAAAAAAAAAAAAAAAAAAAAAAATTCCTTTTCTCACCAAAAACATATTTATAAATTATAATAGTAATTACTCAGCTAATGTTATGGTTGATGGTAAACCAATTAATCTTGGCTTGTGGGATACTGCTGGTCAAGAAGATTATGATCGTTTACGTCCACTTTCATATCCTCAAACTGATGTTTTCTTAATTTGCTTTTCAATTATTTCTCCATCATCATATGAAAATGTTTCAGGTAAATGGGGACCAGAAGTATTTCATCATGCTCCAAATGTTCCAATCATTTTGGTTGGTACAAAAATGGATATGAGAGAAGATAAGGAAACTCAAGATAGATTAAAAGAAAAGAAACTTTATCCAGTTTCCTATGAACAAGGTCTTTTAAAAATGAAAGAAATTAATGCTTTCAAATATCTTGAATGCTCTGCTCTCACTCAAAAAGGTCTTAAAACTGTTTTCGACGAAGCTATTAGATCTGTAATTAATCCACCAGTTAAAAAATCAAAAAGTAAAAGTGGATGTAATATCTTGTAAATTATTTTAATCAAAAAACTAACCAACCATACTTAATGAAATGTAAAAACATATATCTATCTTCATTAGAAAAAAAAAAAAATAAAAAAAATCAATTAACTAAACATAAATAAATAAATAAATAAATTATTTCCATTTTTTTTTTTTAAGTAAATAACAAATTATCACTTTTTTATTATTTTTATTTTTAAATTTTCTTTTTTATTATTTAAAATTACAACAATCTTTATTTTTTATTTTTTATTTTTTATTTTTTTTTTATTATTATTACAGCTATTACATTTGGGGTTTTTAGTCAAAGTACTGCATAAATATTCCTTTTAATTATTAAATAAAATTCCTTGGGAATTGTTACCATAACTCAAAATAAAAAGAAAAAAAAGAACTGTTTATTTAAATAAAATAATTTTTAGTTTTTGTTTTTTAATTTTCCAGTGTTTTATTTTTATTTTTTTTTATTTTAATTATTCTTTTTTTTTTTATTATTATTACATATACCCCATAAAGTAATTTAAAGAATTTTAGTATTAATTGATGAATTCTTAAAATTTAATTTAGTTGATTTTGGAAAATCTTCTGCATTGATTTCAAGAGGGAATCCCATACCAATATTTAATAATTTTACAGTGTTTGGTATTGAATAAATTGATGATGGATAAATAATGAAACCAATTGATATAGTTTCAATTGTTTTTGGAATTAAATCTGGTGTTATTTTATGATTGAATCCATCACATAAAATTAATTCTTTAACAGTTGGTGGTATTGAATCTGCTTTTATTGGTTGTTTAATTTTACCTAAATAAAGTTTTTCAACAGTTTCAGGTATTTCATTTGGATCAACATAAAATTTATAACCTCGAGTTATTATTAAATTCTTTATTTTTAAATCAAGTAAATTTAAATGTAATGGATATTCGATATCTTCTAATTTTAAAGTTTCAATAGTGTTTGGAATTATATTTAATGATTTAATTTCATGATTAAAACCATCACCAAGAATTAACGTTGTTACATTTGATGGTATTGAATTGACTTCAAGTGGATATTTAATTTCACCCAATGTTAATTGTTCAATGGTAATTGGAATTAAATTATTTGTAATTTTAAATGCAAACATTTCATTGAATTCTAAATTTTTAATATTTGTAGGAATTGAATCTCTTTCAGCCACTCGATTTGAATTACCAAAATAAAGTGAATTAATTGTGTTTGGTATCATTTTGAATTTAATTTCATGATTAAATCCACCATAAAAACCTAAAGTACTAATATTTGATGGTATTAAATTCGATGTGAAGGGATAAGTAATATTAGCAAAAAATAATGATTCAACTGTTTTTGGTATCATTCTTGATATAGTTTCATTAAATTCTCCTAATGCTAAACATTTTACAGAGGTTGGTATTTGTTTTATTTTAATTGGGTCATTGATTTTACCAAGCGTTAACTTTTTAATAGTTTTAGGTATCATTTCCAATGTGATATTAGTTTTATGAAATCCATTTGTTAATATTAAATGTTTTAAAGTTGAAGGAATTGCATCATGGTCCATTGGATATTTAATATCGCCAATAATTAATGTTTCAGTATTATTTGGAATTATTTTTGAAGATATTGGATGTTTATAACCTCTAGTAAAATATAAAACTTTAACATTTGATGGGATTACATTTTCACTTAATGCATTTTCAATTTTATCAAAACTAAGTTTTTTAACTGAATCTGGTATTAAATCTGATGTTAATATATGGTTGAAATTATTATAAAATATTAATTCTTTAACTAAAGGTAAAGAACTTCTTGATAATGGATATGTAATTTTGCCAATATATAATCTCTCTAAAGTATTTGGTATTATACCATGAGTTAAATTAATATTAAAACCATTACATAGTCTTAATTCCTTTATAGTTGATGGTATTGAACCATTTACTAATTTTGATTTTATACTACAAATTATCATTTTTTCAACTGTGATTGGTATTACATCTTTGTTAATTGGATGATAAAATTCATAAAACCATACAGTTTTTATAGATTGAGGGATTGAATACCTTTTTAATGGATAATCGATTTCACCCAAATACATTGTTATAACTGATTTTGGTATGAAAATTGGTACAATAACATGATTAAATCCTTTACAAAATCTTAATTCTGTAACCGTTGATGGTATTGACTTAGGATCAATACGAAATGTAACATTACCAAAACATAAAGTTTTAATTTTAGTTGGAATATTTAAAGGACTGATCCTATGGCTATAACCATCATCAAAAGTTATCATCTTTACAGAATCTGGTATTGATTGTAAATGAAATGGAATTTTAATATTACCTAAACATAAATTTTTAATATCATCTGGTATCATAGTGTATAAAACTTTAAAATCAAAATCATTACTAAATTTTAATATAGTTTCACGTTTTGAAATATTATCTGACCCTAATAATAATAAAAAAAAAATAAAAAATAAAAATTAATAATAAATTTTTATAATATAAAATTAAAATCATTACTAAATTTTAAATAATAATTTTTACCATTTAATAAATCATAATTATATTGTTTAATATCATTTAAATCTTGAATTGAATGAATTAATAATTTATCTATTGAATAATGATACATTGGTTTTAATTCTTTTTTAATTTTAACCTTTTCGGAATTATGAACACAAATTTCAATATGTTGTTCTTGGTGAAAGTTTTTTCTAGAATTAAAAATTGTTTCCAAATCATTACAATGTTCAAAATCTATTTTTTTAATATTTGGAAGAACTAAATAAACAAGTTTCAAAGATTTTATTTCTTTTGCAACTAAACGTTGTAATTCTTTGAAAAGGAAATGTAATTCTGAAACATTAACATCACCAATGATTCTTGAAATGTTTAAATAAGTTAATTCTGTATAACTATTTATATTATCTAAAACTTTTGAATTATTAATTGAACCATTTAAATTCAATGATTGTAAACCTGTTGCTCTATAGGTTAGAAAATCTTGTAATAATGGACAATCTGATAAATCTAAAATTCTTAAATGAGGTGATTCAATAACAATTTGACTTAATTTATTACAACCACTAGCTTTGAAATGAGTTAATGATGGTAAAGTTATAATACTACTACTTAAAAATATATAATAACCAAAATATATTAAATTTGAACAACCTGATAAATCCATCTTTGTAATTAAATTGATTTTAAATTCCCCAAAAGTTTTTGAATCAATACTTGAACAATTCTTTAAATAAACGTATTTAATCTGTGATTGTTTTATCAATTCAAATAATAGCTTTTCTTGATTTATATCATATTTGCTAAAATCTGTTTCTTTTAATAAATCTTCGAGTTGATGATCTGTAATTGTAATGTTTGCTTGTTTATTCATTTTCAATTGTTCCAATACTTCATCAATGTTTGAAAAATGTTGTTTCATTTCTTTGAATGCTATCTCTGGTCTATATTTACCATGGAATAATTCTTTTTGTAGGGTTTTTGGATTTTGTATGTCTCTTGTAACCAAGATCATTTGTGAATCATTAATTGTGCAAGATGAGGCAATTAATAATTTATTTATATCTTTTTCAGTGATACTCATAAGGTTGGTGAATTTATCAAAGGTTGAAATTTTTTTATTTAAAAGAAAGGGTGTATATCTAATTGCAATCAATGGTTCTAATAGAGTTAATAATTCTAAATGAG
Organism: Dictyostelium discoideum AX4; assembly: GCF_000004695.1. Lineage (NCBI taxonomy): Eukaryota > Evosea > Eumycetozoa > Dictyosteliales > Dictyosteliaceae > Dictyostelium > Dictyostelium discoideum. The sequence continues at coordinate 6,041,429 of NC_007089.4, read as the reverse complement.
TCATTGATTTACCTTTTATAAATTGTCTTTGAATTCTAGTTATCTTTGTAAATAATGATTTCATACTATCGGTACTAAATGGTATACCAATTATTGAATCTTCATGTATATCATATTTCATACATTTCAAATGATGTATTGTATCATTATGATGACTCATTAATATGTTCACCCAATCTTTAAATAATTTATCTATATCAATATTAATAATTGAATTGATTACATCTTGATGTATTGGTTCAAACATTTCATCTAATAAAAATAATACATTTTGAATTCTTAATATAACTTTACTAAGTAAAAAACCACCAGTTGAATAAGCTGCCGGTACAAATGATTGATCATTATCAATTGAAATCAATCTATTACAATTTGGATTTGTTGTTGGTGATATTATAAAATTTCCTAAATTTCCATCTGCATTATTAATTAAAATTGCAAATACAATTTGTTTTGATAAATTTGATTTATCAATTGTTTTTAAAATTGTTGGATCATTTTTTAATGTTGATATTATTGGTTCACCATAAACTTTTTGAGATAGTAATACTGATTCTTTATTTATATATACCAATTCGATATTATGTGAAAATGATCCAAACAATTTCTCTGATAATTTTCCAACTGCATATTCAATACCTGGAAATTGTGGTTTAAATTTAAAATAAATTCCTAATCCATATTCTTTATTTTCAATTAATATGACTGATCTCTTTCCACGCTCAATTGGTTTATTTGGCAAACCTTTTGAATCAAATAATGTATTCCAAATAGTTTCTGAAATTTTTCTTTTATTTACTAAACCAAAAATTATTTTATTATTATTATTATAAATTTCTTCATCATTAATAATTGGTAATAGATAATCTAATGATAGTTCCCATATTAAATTTGGATTAACGTGAAATAATTGATTTTCAATTAATGGCTTTAATTGACATTTTTGATCATGTGTCAAAGTACTATAATAATTTTTAATGTTTTCATTGTTTGCATTTAAACCACCACCCAATTCTATTATTTTAACAAATGTTTGAAATTGTTTCGCTTGTACAGCTAAATCTAATGGTGTTAAATTATCATGAATTCTATTAATATCTTCTCCAAACTCTACTAAAAATTGAATTTGATTACATAAATTATCATTTTTTGATTTTATTGCTGTATGTAAAATTGAAGAATTTGTTTTTATATTTTCAATTGTAATTGATGTGTTTTTTATAAATGTTTCAATTAATTCTGTTGAGATATCACTTTGAAATAATTTTATTAAAATCATATAATTTGATTCAACCCATGATTCATGAAATATGAATGTTTCTCTATTATTATTATCATTATTATTATTATTACAATTGAAATTATTTATAAATTGTAAAATTAATTTTAAAAATTTAATAGGACAATCAAAATGTTTTACTTTTGAAACTAATAATAATTCTTTAATTGTTTCAACTATTGTTAAATCTGGTTTCGAAAGAGGTCGAATTGAATTAAGTTTTTCTAATTCATGTGGTAAATTTGAATATTTTTTTAGTAAATATTTAAATTCTAAATTAATTTTTTTTTTTGTTTCTATTTCACTATAATCATAGATATGATAAATTTGATCAAGTGGATCTCCACCAATTTCTTTTGATGCAAATTTATAAAATAAACTTGCTAATGGATGAACAACTTTAAATAACTGTTGATGTGATATTTTAAAATTTGATTCTTTTAATGTTTTATTAATTAATTTAAATCTATCCAACATTGATGTTATCCAACCTTTATGAAATTTAAGTGGTAAATTTATAGTATTCTTAGTATGTTTTTCATCTTGAGAAACAAAATCGGTGGAAAATTTAATTAATGAATCATATAAATTTTCTTTTTCATGTAATGATAATAACCATTTTAAAAGTAATTCATTTGGATGATGCCCAATGAACTCTTGTATTACTTCTTTATCAATTTGTCTATTCATTAATGGCTTTAATATATACAATATATTTTTTGCACCAATAATATCTTCGGAACTTCCATGTTTTTTAATTTCACCACATTCAAATGCTCTATCGTTGTCAATTACAACCAATTTATTTAATTCATTTACTATTAAGTTATCAGGTTTACAATCTGTTGGGATAATTAATAGACTTGATAATATATGAGCACTATAACTTTTAATATCTAAGTTTTCAATTCCATATTGATTGTTTGGGTCTGAATGTTTTTGTAAAAATGACTCTAGTGTTTCACCTTTAATTATTAAAGATGCTTGAAGATTTACTTGACTCTTTTTTAAAATTTCTGATTCCACTTTTTTTTGAAATTGAGGATCAATTTCATAGACTTCTGTTGGGTTCATAGAACCCATAACTTTGTTATATTCTCTTTTTGGAAAAATTCCATTTGTATTTTTTTCACCTATATCTGGCATTATTGGTAAATCTACAACTCTTAAAAATTGTGTGGGTGCAATTAGTTCATGAAAAAATGTTGGGAATATTAATTTATAAATTTGATAAACCGCATCCTCTTTTGCTGGATTTAATAAACCAGAGTCACCATTTTTAAAGTAAACATTATTCACTGTTCTACCTTTATTTACACCAGTTTTATTAAAATGAACAAATCTATGCACTCTTGTATCATATGAAGAAATTTCATAGCCTTTTTTTAATGAATTTAATTCTCTAAAAACCAAATCTTCACCAAGTATTACTGGAAACTCTTCAAATAGAGAGTCTGGATTTTTATTTGGATCATGAGCTAATCTTATAAACTCTTGAATGAATTGTTCGTGAGATTTAATATAATAATCTAAGATTTCTATTATTTTATTTTTTATTTCACTAACATTTGTTAACTTATTATTACTAATATTATTATTATTATCATTTCCAAAGTTGAAACTGTTATCAATTGATTTATTTATTTTATTATGTTGTAGTTGATGAGTTGTAATTGGTTGTAATGGTGATATAGAACATATTGATGGTGTTGAAACTTCACTATCAGATTTATGATTATGTTGAATAGTATCATCAATGGATGGATGTAAAAATGATTGAATTTGAAAAAGATCATCTGCTATTGGTCTTTCTTCAATTTTTGATTTATCAATATAATTATTATTATTATTATTATTATTATTATTATTATTATTATTATTATTATTATTATTATTATTATTATTATTATTATTATTATTATTATTATTATTTCTATCAATTAGATCATTTTCGAAGTCATTATAATCAACATATATAGGATTGTAATCTCTACCATCATCATCATTTTCTTTATTTTGTTGACTATCATTTAATACATTGTTATTATTATTATTATTATTATTATTATTATTATTATTATTATTATTATTATTATTACTATCAATTTGATCATTTTCGAAATCATCATTTTCTTTATTTTGTTGATTATCATTTAATCCATTATTTTTATTATTATTATTATTATTATTATTATTATTATTATTACTATCAATTTGATCATTTTCGAAATCATCATTTTCTTTATTTTGTTGATTATCATTTAATCCATTATTTTTATTATTATTATTATTATTATTATTATTATTATTATTATTTTGGTTGTTGTTGTTGTTGTCGTTGTCGTTGTCGTTGTTGTTGTTGTTGTTATTGTTGTTATCAATAATAGTATTATAAAATTGTAAATTTAATATATCTAATTTTATTAAATTAATCCTTTCAATATTTCTTTTTATGGGTATAAATACTCCTTCATTTGAAGATTTAATAAAACTATGGGTTTTTTTATGGTTTAATAAATCTCTTGGGGATTTTAATTCATTAAATATTTTATTTTTGACAATTTCTTTAACATCTTCTTGTGTTAATTCTTCTAATAATTTTATTATTTTAACTTTAGTTTGTAAATGATATAATTCTCTGGTTGATATTTCCTCTATTCTTTTAAATAAAATATTTTTATGTTGATCCATTTTCCATTTTACCTCAAAAAAAAAAAAAAATAAAAAATTTAATTTTGGAAATAATAAAAAAAAAATATGAGGTGTATTACCAGTTGCACTGTTTAAAAGAAAAAAATAATGAAAAAAAAATTAAAAAAAATAAAAATAATGATCAACTTTTTTTTTTAAAATTTAGAAAGTAAAAAATAAAATTTAAAAAAAAAACTTAATTTTTTACATCCAATCAACTTTACAAATTTCTTGCCCAAAAAATCAAAATCAAAATATTTTGAGCATTTAGATATTTTTTTTTTTGTGTTTATGACAAAAACATTTTTTTTTTAATTTTTTTTCAGTTTTTTTGCGATGAGACAAACCCTTTGTTGAATGATCTTTTTTTTTTTAATTTATTATTATAATTTTTTCCACCCCAATAATAAATCTAAAAACAAAAATGCATTATTAAAATTAAAAACAAAAAAAGATCAAATAAATTATAATTTCACTAAAAGATTTTTAAAATAAACTAAAATAAAAAAATAAAAAAAAAATAAAAAAGAAAAATAAAAAAAAAATAAAAAAAAAAAAATAATAATAATAATAAATAAATTAAGTATTGATTTAAAAACAAAGTTGTAATTTAACAAAAAGTGATTGTTTTTATTTAAAAAAATATTAAAAAAAAGCTAAAATAAAATTTTTTAATTTTTTTTTTTTCACCTTAGGTGCTGCGATTTTTTCAGGATCTAATTTGAAAAATTTCTCAGCTTTTTTAAGCGCTTGCAACAATAACTATAACAAATAATAACATTTATTTATTTTTGGTCGGTGAAAATAAGCAGATTTTTTTTTTCCCGGCTGTAGTGAAAAATTTCACTAAGCAGTGTAGGGAAAAATAGCGCTTTTTTCCCAACAGCCAGGAAAAAAAAAAATCTAAAATTTCCCTACAACACCCAAATATAGCAGCTTTAATAAAAAATAACAAATCTTAATTTTAAAAAATATTAGATAACTTAGTATCCTTTAAATTAATTATTTATTATTATTTTTTTTTTATTATTTAAAAAATTTTTTTTTTTTTTTTTTTTTTTTTTTTTTATTTTTTTTTTTAAATTAATAATAATAGTATTCCTTTGGAACTGTTAACACAACCCAAAATAGAAAGAAAAAAATAAAATAAGAACTCTTTATTATAAGAAAATTAAAATAAAATAATTTTTAGTTTTTTAATATTCCAGTTTTTTTTTTTTTTTTTTTTTTTTTTTTACATACTCCAATAACTATTGATGTAGCAGACATTCTTCTTGCATGAGAATTTTGAGAGATCTAATGTATAAAATAAAAAAAAAATGAAAACCATGAAAATATGCCAACAATTAAAAAACCTAACGAAAATTCATAATCAAGTTTATAATCTAAATCATTTTGATCAAATTTTGTTTGTGGATTGTTTATTTCTTTGTCTTTATTGTATAATTTAAATTGTGCCCCATTTTCATTTTCCTCATAATTATTATTATTACAATCTTCCATTTTATTGATTATTATATTGAATATTTTAAAATAATATTAATAAAAAAAAAAATTATAAAAAAAAAAAAGAATAATTCAAATAACAATAATAAATTAAAATTAATAAAAATTGAAAATACAATGGGGTAACTTGGAAAAATTATTGAAAATAAATAAAAAACACATATCTTTTATTCCAAAGACTGTGTTGTTTTTAAAAGTCCACTATTAAATTTTTTTTTTTTTTTTTTTTAAATTGTGAATATTATTTTTTTATCTTGTTGTTATATAATTTAATTTACTTTATTTTCTTATAAATTAAAATGACTGAAAAAATTTTAAATAAATTAGATGTAGAAAAAAATGGGAATGAATCAAAGTCATTTAAAAATAATAAAGAATTTGAAAAAATAAATCAAAATTATAACAATCAAAGAGTTAAAGATTATTCTGATGATTATAGACATTCTTTAGTATTTTTAATTTCTGGTTTATTTCTTTGGCTACCTTTAATTTTCAACCTTATATTTTTTAGATCTCCCAATATTCAAGCAAGAAGATTTTCTGTAGCATCATTAATAATAGGAGTACGTAAATAAAAAAAAAAATTAAAAAAAAAATATAAAAAAGCAATAATAACATATTAAAATTTCCTCTTTTATTCTTTTTAAAAAAGACTTGTTATTTTATTGCTACTGTTATTTCATTGACAATTTCTTACCTTTATCCCCCATTGAACTATATATAAACTTTTCCATTTTTAAAATAAAAAGTCAAATAATTGACAAAAAATAAAAATTAAATTAACAATCATTTTTATTTAATTTATCAATTTTTTAATACTATGAAGATTATTCAATCTTTTTTTTTTTTTCTATACTTTTTTTAGTTTTTACCAATTTTTTTTTTTATTATTATATGTTTAATAATTCCAATGAGAAACATATACCTTGTAACAATTTTATATATATTTTTTTTTAACCTCAACCACCATTTTTATTTCTACTTTTTATTATTAAATAACTGTGTTTTTACATCTAGAATTTTTTGGTTTTCCCCACATTCAAAAATTAATAAAAATTTTATTTGTAAACTATCCTTTTTAGGGTTTTTTTTATTTTCGTTTTCCTTTTTTTTTTTTATTTTTTATTTTCCTTTTCCTTATTTTTATTTTTTTTTTTTTTTTTTTTCCCGTTTCTATTTTATCTTTACTTTTTTTTTTTTAATTTTAATACAATAGGGGAGCAAGTCCTGAATTTAAAAAAGGAAATGAAATTTGTAAAAATAAATCAGAATCAAATTCAAAAGAATTTGAACATGATTATCCATTTTCATTAACATTCATAATTTTGGGTGTATTTTTTTGGTTACCATTACTTTTCAACATTGTATATATAAGATCACCTAATATCCATGCAAGAAGAATTGTATTTGCTTCAATAATACTTGCAGTATGTATACAAAATAATAAATAAATAAAAAAAATAAAAAAAATTAAAAAACAAATATTAATAAATTGTATTAAATTAAAAAAAAAAACAGGGTATTTATTTCATCGCTATTATCTTTGTTTTAGTTGTTGCTGGATGTGCATTTTTCTACTATTCCACCCATTAAAAATTAAAAAAATAAATTATATTTTTTACTTAATTATAATTTTAAATGTTTTTTTTTTTTTTAAGTTTATTCTTTCTTTCTTCAATTTGAATAAGTTTTTAAACTATATGTATATGTTTAATTTTTTTTTTTTTATTTTTTTTTTTTTTTTAACTAGAAATTTAATATTTTTTCTTTATTGAATTTAATTCTGATTGAATTTCTATTGGTAATTGATTAAAATAAGGTAATGCTTTAATATCAGCTATACTATTAAAATTAGCTTGACACCAAGTTTTTAATAATTTTACATTATAGATTAAAGAGATATGATAAATGTAACAAATGTATTGAATATCAATTTGAGATCTAATTTTAGCAGCACAAGAATCTTTTGCTCTTGAAATTTGATGAACATCACAAATGATAATACAATCAATACAATCATTTGAATCGGTTGGAATTTCTTCACTGTAACAATAATTTAAAAGTAATCTTAAACTTGATGCTGAAGTTTCAAATAATTCAATCTCTTTTTTATTACTTTCAATAAAACTACCACTTAACATTGTTTTAAAATAACTTGAACCTGTATATGCAAATAATTTATAACTTTCAACTGTTTCAATTTGTTGTTTATTTTTTTCTAAATATGCCTCATCTACCATATTACCATCACCACCACCACCACCATTATTAATACATTTAAATTTAATATCTGAATAAATTGAAGAGAATTTAGGATCTTTTAAAATTCTAAAATCTTCAAGTAATGTTGATGTTGGTAATTTATCTAATGATTTACCATGTGAGAAATTACAAAGGTATGCTAATCTTTCAATTTCTAAACTATGTGCTAATTCACCCAACTCTTGATTAGTGCTTTGTGATAGAATAGTATGATCAGAGTAAATATATTTCAATAATAATGATAATATTGAAATTGATGAAATTGATGGAAAACTAATATACAATACTCTATTTTCATTACCATCAATATCAAATGTACCAATTGATTCAATAAATGATTTTAAAAATGTAGTTTGAGTGAGTGGTATTTTACATTGTTGTTGTTGCTGTTGTTGTTGATCAACACCAACCAAAGTTGAATTATGTTGTAATTCCAATAATTTATTAAATTTATTTGAACGTGCTGCTAAAACAACTTGATGAGCCTGTATGAATTGTTCTTTATTATCATTAATAATTAAACGACAATCTGTAAACATTTGAAGATTTAAAGATTTTAATAATTCTTCACCAAATATATTATGATCTGATGATAATGATATCATAGTATTTGAACCACCTGCAGAAACTTTAAAAACACCACCACCACCAATGATTGGTGCATCGGATGAAGTAGTTTCAATTTTAACTTTTGTTAAATTAATCTCAAAATTTAATACTTCACCAAAACCACATTGAAGCGTACTATTATCACCATAACAGAAAACTTCACCTTGATCAGACAATGCTACAACATGTTGATCGCCAACAGCAAATGAATGAATTGTATAAGGGTTTAAAGCAGTTACTAATTTTGGTTGAGAATAATACTCTGAAATTCCAACTAAATTAATTAAACCCAATTGAGATTTCGTATTTACACCCCATGAATAGAGTGAACCACTTTCAGATAAAACTGTTGTAAAATTAGTACCACATGCAATTTGCTTAATGACTTCCTCTTGTGGAAGTGTTCCATTGGTTTTGCTATTGGTGATTGAGACACGTTCTGGGTAAAATGAACTATAGGAACTAATTGCTCGACCCAATCTACCATTCGTACTTGAACCACATGTATAAACTCTGCCTTTGAGATCCAAGAATACAGAATGCCAACTTGCACATGCAATTGATTTCATTTGAAGTATTGATGGTATTTTCTTAGGAGTTGATTGGAACCCCAATGCGCCATCACACTCCTTATAACCAAGTTTATAATGTAAATTACTGCCGAAACTGTATACATCTCCATTTGAGCCTAATATCATTGAATTATCACAACCCGCTGCAATTGCAGTGGCAATTTCATTAGAACCAAATCTATTGATAACGCTGATTAATGTTGGTGTTGGTACTATACTGAAATCGTTACCCAGGCCCAACCTACCACTTGCGCCATTCCCCCAAGAATAAACTTGACCCAAATCATCCATTGCCAAAGAATGATGTGTACCACATGCGATTGATTTGATACGTTTATTTGATAATTCTAATATTTGTGTTGGTATTAATACATCTCTCTTCTTTTTATGCCCTGTTTTACCATAGGAGCATAAACCTGAACTATACACTGCACCAGTATCAGTTAGAATTAAATTATAATTTTGTCCAAACTCTGTTTGAATTGGTGCTGAAATTTCATCATTAAATAACATATTGGTTGCTTTTGCACATGATTTCAATGTTAAACTACTTGTTAAAATTTGACCCCATTGATAAATTGATGTTTGTTCCATTGTCATCATTGATGTTTTCAATTTCTTTAATTCTTTAATAATTGTTTTATGATCCATCATCACCGCAATATCCAATGCTGTCATATTTCTATTATCTTTTAATGATCCATCAACTCCTTGTAAAACTAATAATTTCATAAACTCTATATTATTTGATATTGATGAAACATGTAATGGTGTCTTTTTTTATTTAAGAAAATAAAAAATTAATTATATGTATATATATTTTTTTTTTTTTTTTTTTTTTTTTTTTTAAAAAAAAAAAAACAATTCAAATAAATTATTAAATATAGAATATATTTATACACTACCTCACCATATGAATTTGGTAAATTTAAAAGTTCAATATTTTCTTCTAATAATTTAAATTTATCTACAATTGATCTATATTGTTGTGTTACATTATTTTCAACGGTTGATTGAATTATAAATGTTAAACAAGTATCACCATTTGAATCTATAAAACTAAAAAAATCTTTAACTTCTTCTTTTCTACAATAAGTTGCTAAAGATAAAATTCTTAAAGGTGGGAATGAATCAAATGTATTTAAACCATTTAGTATTTTTTCGAAATCTGAAATTGCATCTTTTGTATAAAATAATGACATTTCTTTTGATTTTAATTATTTATTTATATATACACATAAAATAAAAAAAATAAAAAAAAAATAAAAAAAATAAAAAAAATTTAAACAAAAATAAAAATAAATAATAAAAAATAAAAATAAAAAATTGGTAAAATTATGATAAAAAATCAAATCAGAATTTTTTTAGATTTTTAAGTTTATTAAAAAAAAAAAAAAATAAAAAAAAAATAAAAAAATAATTTAAAAAAATAAAATTTCAACCGACACACAAACATTGAAAATATTTGTTAATTTCTTTGAATATTATTATTATTATTAAAATTAAATTATTTATTTAATCCGTCACTGAAATAAAAAAAAAAAAAAAAAAAAAAATTAAAATATGAGAAAAAAAAAAAAAAAAAAAAAAAAAAAGAAAAATAAATAAACAAATAAAAGAAATTGGTTGGTTTAAAAAAATAAAACAAGATCATAAATATGTGCTCACCGGGTATAGAAAATTCTCTTATTCTTTGTTTAAATTTTTCAAAATATATGTTACTATTGATAATATAATAGAATTATGTCTCCTATATATTGCCCATACAAAGTGTTGAACCTAGACTCCATTTTAAAAAATTCAAATTTTTATTTTTTTTTTATTTTTTTTTAAAGCCAAAAAATTCAATTTCAACCAGAGATTTTTTTTTTTTGTTTTTTTTTTAATTATTTGCCCAGCCAAAAAAGAAATAAGTGTCAAATGTTTGTTTTTTTTTTTTTTTTGAGTTTCTTTTCTGGTAAATAATTAAAAATTTGAGTGATAATTTTTTTAAAATGGTTTTTTTTTTTTTTATTTTTCTTTATCATAATCAAACAAAAAAAAAAAAAAAAAAAAAACAAAAAAAAAAAAAAAAAAAACAAAAAAAAAAAAAAAAAAAAAAAGATAATAGAAAGAATTAAATTCAAAAATTTATTTATAGAACTTAAGTTATAAAACAAAAAAAAAAAAAAAACAAAAAAAAAAAAAAAAAAAAATTTTAAACCATTTTTTTTATTTTCTTTTTTTTTATTTTTTTAAACAATTGATTTTTTATTAAACAAATAAATATTTTATTATTATACAATTAAAAATAAATAAATAAATAAATTATTACAATTTTAAAATGCCAAAAACTTACATTTCAGCAATTCCAACGGGTGATGATAAAGATAGAGTTCATAAAACCACATGGAATTTTAAAAATTCTGGTTTTTCAATAAATTATATTCTTGAAATTCGTAACCATCAAGAAACAGTAACAATAAAGATGAATGATATTGTTGAAATACCATCAATCACCAGAGAATATGTAACAAGATTTACACTTGCTGGTGATACATTTTTAGTAACTCCTCCAACCAAATTTGTATGTTTTTTTTTTTTTTTTTTTTTTTTTTTTTTTTTTTTTTTCCTCTCTTCTTTTAATTTTTTATTATTTTTATTTTTAATACAATTAATATTATATTATTTTAACAATTTTAAAAAACAAAAAGCGAATCTAGCTATCATATTTATTTAATTTTTTTTTTTTTTTAATTTTTTATTTTTAAAATACAGCATACACATTTCCGTTTATATAGAAATGGTTTTGATGTTATAAATAATGATGAATTTAATTTTACAAAAGATGGTTATTTTAAGAGTAAAGTATTGGAAGTTATCTCTTGTGTTTTAGTTGTCGGTTTACCATATATTTTATACAAAGAGTCTGTAATGAATAAGGATGAATGTGTTATTGATGTTGTAAATGATAAAGTTATTGAATGTGGTTTAAACAGAAGATCAAGATCACCATCACCAGAAAAAGAAGAACCAGAACAACCACAAGAACCAGAAATTCATCCACATTTACTTTTCCATTTACAATATCAACAACAATTACAATTAGAACAACAACAACAACAATTACAATTACAACAACAACAGTTACAACAACAATTACAACAACAACAACAATTACAACAACCACAACAAGTTCAATATTGAACCTCGTATCAGTTTATTCATCCCTTCTTCTCCTCCTTTCCTCTCCCATTACAAATTTTCCTATTGGAATGTATTTTTAAAAATAATAATAATAATAATAGTAATAATAATAATAATAATAATGATAATAATAATAATAGTAATAATAATAATAAATATTATAATAGAAGTAAAATAAAAATAAATAATTATTTTAAAAAGAAAGAAAAAGTTTTATTTTTTGTAGTTTTTTTTTAATTTTTTTTATTTTTTTATTTTTTTTTATTTTTTTATTTTTTTGGAAAATTATTATTTTATTTTAAGAAATAAAGGAAGTGCAATTAATAAATAGTTTGAAAGTAGCTATTGTTGTTATTATTAGTATTGTTGTTGTTGTTGATATTATGTGTATAATTATCTATTGTTTCATCTTCACTTTCACAATCATCATCATCTTCAACTAAACTATTTACTTTTATATCAATTTCATGTTGAATATTTGGATCAATATCATCATCATTTTCAATTTTAAAGAAATTTAATTGATAATACTTTAATGATGCTTCATCAACATAAATATTAATATTATTTGTAATTTTGTTTGGTTTAGAATTATAATTACTATTATAATTACTATTATTAATATCAATATTATTAATATAAATATTAATATTATTAATATTATTGATATTATTAAAATTATTAAAATTATTGAAATTATTAATATTATTAAAATTATTATTATTAAAATTATTATTATTATTTGGTAAAGTGTTGGATGTTGTTGAATCAATTGAGGGGGAGGATATAAATGGATATTCTAAAGCCGTTGAATTTTGACATGGTGAAGAAGAGGATGAGGATATTATTGATGAGGTTGATGAGGTTGATGATGATAATGCTAATGAGGAAGGTGATAAAGATAATGAAACATTTGAAGTTATTAATGATGATGAGGATGATGCTAATGAAGAAGAGGAAGAAGAGGAGGAGGAAGAGGAAGAAGATGAAAATGGTACTGATAATGTTGAAGCTGGACAATTAGGATGTGAAACTCTTAATTGTAAATTCTTTTGTTTTTGTTGTTGTTTTTGTTTTAATTTATTTTTTTGTTTTTGCTTTTGTTGGTTTTCAAATTGTTTTTTCTCTTTTTCAAAATCTAATTCTTTTTGTTTCTTTTCAAGTTCTTGTTCATTCTTTTTATCTAATTTGTTTTGTGAATCGGTTTCAGCTTGTTTCTGTTTAACCAATTCCAATTTCTTTTTATTCTTTTGTATTGTTTTTTCAATCTTTTTCTCTTCAATCAATTGTTTTTCAAATTCCTTTTCCTTTAATAATTGATTTTCAATTTCTTCTTTTGATAATATTATTGGAGGTGTAATTTGTTTAACTTTTTTTGCTCTTAATTGTTTAAATGCATATGGACTCATACCATTAATACTTTCTTGAATTTCAAAAGATTCAATTTCTTTTTCATTTGTAAATTCAAAACCATTATAATTATTATTATTTTTATTATAATTATTATTATTATTATTTATATTATTCTTCTTTTTCTTTTTATTATATTCTTCAAAACAATAAATATCTTCAACTTTAATTAAAAAATAATTATCATTAAATAAAATATTTGAATAATTTAAACAACCAATTTTAGTTTCTCTAGTGTATTGATAAATATCAGACCATTCATAATATTCAAAACCTGTATTTGAATTTTTAAATGAGGTATTGTTACTAATGAAATTTTTAACATTACCAAATACATTTAGTTTATAACTTTCAATGATTAATTGATTTTTTAATATTGAAATGTCATAATTGTTTTCATCTAAAAGATTGAATCTTTTGTAGGTATTGATTTTACCATATTCACCATCATTATAGTAATCATACTTTTCAAAGATGATTCTATGTTCAGGTTTAAGGTAACCTAGTAAATGAAATTTTGGATAAAGTTTACAATCAGAGTAATGGCTATTAACAAATGGAATTCTACTTGCAGAGATCTTCTTTGACATATCTTTAATTGCCTTCTCCATAGTCAATTCAAAGTATTCCCAAATGAAACCTTCAATTCTTTTTGATAAACTATAGTCGGTTTGTATTCCAAATATTTTTGATCTTTCAAATTTTTCAGTTTCAATGGCTGCACAAATTTCAATTTCCCTTTTAATTAATAAACTTTCATAATATTCATATTCGTCAATATCATGAAGTTGAGACTTTTTCAATTTTGATGTTGTTGAGTTTGAGTTTGAGTTTGATTGAAGGTAATGGAGTTTTGTTAACTTTTCAAAATTTTCATTTATAAGGTCCTCCAATACATTTACTCTTAGATGTAATGAATTAATGTAATCACATGATGAAATAATTTTATTTTGATTGATTCTATCTTTGAATTGATTGGTTTCATATTCATCAAATTGTTGTTTAATAAAATTTGCAATGATGAATGCCACATCGGTTTTGTTTACTTTCTTTGCCATGAATGTTATGATTCTATTAGTTGGTGTTTGTGTTGTATTATTCTCAATTGCGAACCTTAGAATGTTTTTATAAAATTCAAAACCAACATTTCTATGATTATTCCAACCATTTGCAAATACATTTATCATTAAATCCAATGATGTTGGTTCATTGATTAAAACTGATAATTTGATTAAATTGGTATCGAATAATAACCCATATCTAAAAAGTTTTTCATAGAAATCATTGTCATGACAAAACAATAGAATTGGTATGTAAAGTTCTTGAGTTACGTAAAATCTTTCACCTTTTACAATCATTGATTTAATTTTCTTAAAATCTTTTTTTTCAACTAACATTTCCAATTTTTTATTCATATCTTGATTAATTTCAAATTCATTGTTGAATGGTTTACTACATTTAATTGGATTAATTCCAACTAATAAAACTTCATTTGTTGTTAAATTACCAATTAATGAACTATTATTTATTAATGATATTGTACTTTGTGAAATATTTGATGGTGAACTTATAATAAATTCATGATTATTAAAAGATTTTGTGTTTAACATTTTTTTTTTTTTTTTTTTTTTTTTAATTTAAATTAATTTTTATTATTTTTTTTATTTTCTTAAATTGTTATTATTATTATTATTTTTATTTTTCCAAGATTAAATTAATAATAATATGTTGTGTTACTATTTTTTTTTTTTTATATTTTTTATTTTTAATTTTTTTTTTTTTTTTTTTTTGTAAATTATAAAAAAAATATTATTTAATTTTATTTATTTATTTTTTGAAATTAATTTATTGAACAAATTGATTAATAGAGGAAAAAAGTGAATGAATAAAATATAAAAATAAAAATAAAAATAAAAAAAAAGAAAAAAAATAATAAAAACAAAAAAAAAAAATAATTAAAATAATATTATTTTTATTTTTTTTTTAAAAAAAAAAAAAACAAAAAAAAACACAAAATAGTATTATGAATAAAAATAGAAATATTACATGATTCACATTGTATTTAAATAAACACACTAACACACCCACACTTTTATCAAACACACTCAATCAACCACCCAAATTTTTTTTTTTTTTTTTTTTTTTTTTTTTTTTTTTTTTTTTTTTTTTTTTTTTTTTTTTTTTTTTTGTGAAGCTTAATTTTTTATTATTATTTTTATTTTAATTTTTTTTTTTTTTTTTCTTTGTGAAGCTTAATTTTTTATTTTCTGCTCTATTAATATAATTAGTTGCTGTGATAAAAAGTATAAAATTAAAAATAAAAGTAAAAAAAAAAAAATTTCCTATAAAAAAAAAAATAAAAAAAACTAATAAAAATAAAATATTTAATATTGGTTGCAGATAATTTATAAAATAATTATTATTCTTTTTTTTTTTTTATATTATTTTTAATTTATTATTATTTATTTTTAATATTTTTAAAAAAAAAAAAAGTCAAATTCTTTAAAAAATAATAATTATCTTCAGACCACACAGTCAATCCAAATAGTGAAAAAAAAAATATATATATATATACATGAAAGAATATGATATTAATTTTTATTTATTTGGAGATATTATTTTAGATAGATTATTTTTTTTTAGGACTCTACTTTCTTAAATATTTTGAATAATATTATTTTACATCATTATTAATTCAATTGTCAATAAAATTAAAAAATAAATACAAACAAATATATAAATTATAACATAGATAAAAAAAAAAATTTATTATTATTATTGTTTTTATTTCCAAACTTTTACAACACCATCAGTACTTGCAGAGATTAGCATTGGATTTGGTACTTCCATCATTTTTATATCTAAAATTGGTTCTTGATGATGAACTGTTGGCATTGAAATTGAAGTTTTTGATTTTTGTTGTTGTAAATGATTGATGTATTGTTGTTGTTGCTGTTGTTGTTGTAATTGATATTGAAGTTGTAATTGAGCTTGATGTTGTTGTTGTGAAAGGGATGAAGATGAAAGTGATGTTGACATTGGTTGACCACCACCACCACCACCAAACATTGCAGAATTTGAATAGAAAGAAGAGGAACTAGTATCATGCCAAACTTCTTCATGAATTTCATAAGCATTACTTGTATCATTTGAAAATTTATGAGTATAAAATGGTGGTGGTTCTTTGCCAATTGAAACATAATAAGATTGTGGTAAATTATTCCAATCCCAAAGTTTAATTCTTTTATCATCACCTGCTGTTATTAAAAATGGACAATTTGGTGGATTAAGTAATGCTCTTACTAATGGTGTTGGTTTGAATATAGTTACATTGTTTGAATTATCATTATTATTATTATTATTATTAATATTACTATTATTAACAATACTATTTACTAATGGATTTGAAGGTAATTGTGAATATGAACTTGTTTTAAGATTTTCTGTACCAAAATCATAACTACTTGTAGTAGTGGTAGTTGTTGATGATGTCATATTAATTGATCTATTCATTTGAGATTGTTGTTGTTGTTGTTGTTGTGGTGGTTGTGGTTGTTGAGGTTGTTGTTGTGGTGGTTGTTCATATGATCTTTTAAATACACGAGTTGTTTTTTTATTTGATAAATCAAAAACAATAACATTATCTTGTTCAGTTGAAATATAAACCCAACTTTCAGAAGCAGATTTTGCCAACATATATGGAGCAAATTTTAGGATACGACCATTTGAAACACGAACGCTATAAAGTGGTATACCAAATCTAAGATCCCAACAAGTTAGGAAACCTCTACTTGTACCAGTGACTAACCAGTTTCTATTTGGATCAATTAAGAAAGCTTGAATTAAACCCAATGAAGCATCATTTACAAGGTTGAAGGCGTCTTGTTGACTTCTTAAATCCCAACCGTGAATTCCACCTTTTGTAGTTGCATAAGTTACGACCGATGAAGAATTTGTACTATAATGACTAACGGAAACTATATTGCCACGAGTGGTTTCGGTTATATTCTTTACCGTTGATAGATTGGTGTACTTAATATTACCATTCTTTTGTTTACCACTTATACCAACACGGAAGACGTGAATTGAACCTTTATCAGATGCCGATGCAATCGAATGAGTTTTCTCACAGATTGAAATCGATGTGATTCTACCCTCTTGTTGAGCATAGGTTTGACGTGCTCTATTGGTTACACTCTTTTCCATTCTTTGACAATCCCAAATCTTTACGGTACCATCATTACTTGCGGTTGCAAAGAAAAGGTTATCACTACTAACTTGAATTTCATTGACTGCCGCTTTATGTTCAAAGAAATGACTTACCAATATACCCATTGGTCTCCATGTTGAATTTGGTAAATTATCTAAACCATTGCCATTACCATATAAACTACCACTACTATTTGTGCTACCACTATTAATACCACTATTACCACCACTATTAACGCCGCCACCACCACTGCCATTATTAATACCACTATTACCACCACCTATACTACCATTACCACCACTACCTACAGTACCAACACCAACACCGCCACCACCACCACCTACATTACCATTAATACCTGAAACACCATTAATATTACCGCCACCAGTACCACCAACACCACCACCAACACCACCAGATGATAATAAACCACCACCTAATACAGAATCAGTACTGCCTAAATCTGGTAAAGGCAATGGTACCTTTATTGAACATTCTACATTTGTTTCAACTTTTAATATTGTTGATAAACCCATTTTTGGATCTCTAATATAATATTTCTTTGAAACAACATTCAAATCTGATGGACTAACTAAATCGATTTTAACAGTATTTGGATTTTGTTGTTGTTGTTGACCAATTTGATTTGAATTCATTAAATTAACACTATTATTCATTGTATTATTATTCATATTATTATAATTATTACTATTTACACTATTATTATTACTATTATTGTTATTAATACCGCTACTATTATTTATACTATTTGCATTACTATTTGTAAGATTATTCATACCAACTGAAGAATTTAATACAGATGATGATAATGGTGATGATGAAGTTGATGTGTTGTAACTATTATTATTATTATTACCAACCATTGTATTACTATTTGATAATGATGTTGATGGCGTTATTATATTACCACCTGCAACACTACCTAATGAAACGGTTGAATTATTTAAACTTTGATCACCACCTCTAATTTTAACCATTCTAATTGGTATTGAATTTGGTAATTTTGTAACATCAACCACTGATGATGATAGTTGAATATTATTACTATTACTTAAAATTGATGGATTTAAACCTGTTAATTGTGGTGATGATGATCTACCTAATGTTGTTGTTGTTGTACCACCTGTCGTTATACCACCACTAACTTGTTGTTGTTGCTGTTGTTGTTGTTGTTGTTGGGTTATACTTTGTTGAGTTATTGTTTGTTGAAGTTGTTGTTGTTGTTGTTGAATGATTGTTGTATTATTTAAAACACTATGTAAATTTACAGTTGAATTTGTTGGAGTTGTTGAGTTACTACTTGTAGTTGAAGAAGATAATGTATTATTATTGCTATTATTACTACTACTTATAATTGTTGTACCATTCGTACGAATTACTATAACATTTCCTTCACTATTATTAGCACTTTCTAAATCTTTACATTTCTTTGATTGAAGATAATCAAAACATTTAATGATTTTATTTTGATCTGAATCACTTATACCAATACTTGTCATTTGTCTAAGGAATGCTAATGATTCTTCAGTGGATTGTGATAATAAACTACCAATATCACCAGATGTTGAATTTATTGATGAATTTGAAGCTGATAAAATATTTGGTACAAAGAATTTATTACTTAATGCACGTAATCTTCTATTTGATCCACCCGTTGAACTAACTAAATTTGGATTACCACCACCACCACTACCATTACTATTAAAACTTTCACCATTAAAATTATCATTATCATTTGCTAATATTGAATTTATAGAACTTGATAAATTAATTCTATTTCTAGCTATAAATTTAACGATTTTATTAAATGATTCTCTTGAGATTGGTGAATCTAATAATTGAATTAAATTTGATTCTGTAATAGTATCACTAATTTCAGCATTTCCATTTCCATTACCATTGAGATTAACTAAAAAAGGTGATAATTTTGGTTTAACATAACAATAGACATCAGCCTTTGATAATGATTGACAAATTTTAACAATTAGTGAAACAACACCATAACGTATCCAATTATTTGGATGAAGTAGCATTGGTGAAGTTTTAACTAATAATTCCAATAGGATCGGTTTACGTAATAGACCTAAAGAACAAAGTTCTGATAAACTTGATAAAGCTTTCTCTGTTACAAACTCCTCCTCATCAGTTAATGCCAATAGAATACAGGGATAAATGAATGATTCCAAACTTCCTGCACCAACCACAGTACAAACGGCAACTATATTCTCAAAGAATGCACATCTCAATTGCCAATCCCTATCATTCAAGAAAGTGATAATCAATGGTAGTACGGATTCATTGGTTTTCTGTCTACCAAAGAAAACACACAACCTATAGATATCGGACAGTATGATCTTTTTCAAAGTGTTGCAACTGTCCTTTGTTAATAAATCTGAAACCTTGTTAAAGAATTGGTCTTGTACCTCTTGAAGATCGGAATCGTATACTCTGAATTTGGCACGATCCTTTCTCGACTCCATAATTCCCTCAGAATCAGGATCACGATAATGTTGAGCAATCTCCAAGAACCTCTTTGCTGTTGTAGCCAATTGTGGTAATATCTCTGCGAATGCAATTCTAATGATTTCATCAGTTGATTCATGTGAAAGTTGAGAAAGTGATGGTAAAATGTATTGACCAAATATCGAGGACTCACTTGGTGGGAAAGTTTGAACCATCTCCAATACCTTTGCTAAACTTCTCAATGCTTCAACTCTAACGAGTGTAGGTTGCTCAGGCGATATCATACTCATTATGTATGGTACAATCTTTTGAAGTCTGCATTCGTCATCCAACATCTCTGCCAATCTAACCAACAATGATCCAACACATTTCACTTTGGTCGATGGGAATTGACAATGCTTAACTGCCGTATAAATCACCGATAAAAATAAATCCAATCCTTCAACCACCGTAACCTTTTTTCTATTTACACCAATATTATTATTACTATTCTCATTTATAGTATCTAAATTTGTATTTGTTTTACTTGTTTGAATTACTCTATTAATCGTTGAAGTATTAATCGTTGGTGTAGTTTGAATATTCAATTCCTTTATATTAGTAATATCAGTCTTATCAAATTCATCTGATTCCTTTACAAATTGTTCAGTCTTATATATTATATTTGCAATATTTTTACCAATATCATCTAATTTTGATAATGGTCTTTGTAATTGTTGTTGTTGTTGTTGTTGTTGTTGTTGTTGTTGTTGTGTAGTATTTATATTTGTATTTGTTGTAGTTGTAGTAGTTTGATTATTATTATTATTATTATTATTATTATTATTATTATTATTATTATTATTATTATTATTATTATTATTATTATTATTATTATTATTATTATTATTATTACTTATTAAAATTGGTGAAGATGGTGTTGAAACTCTAAAACTACCAATTGTGTTTGAATTTGTTGATTGATTTAAATTTGATTTAAAAAGATTAGTTATTGAATTATTTTTAAATATGTCAACAATCTCATCAAATTTATCACTGATACACATAACACGATCATCATTTTCTAAACGCATTAATTCTGGAATGAATTGATGAGCAAAGGAGAAGTATTGAGGGAAAACAGTATTCCATTTTGAGATGTATTTCTCTGGAGTGTAACGTTGATCGGGATCTTTTTGAATCATGTGTAAAATTAATGTTTGAATATTTGGATCTTGAATACGTTGTCTAATGATGGGTTCTGGTGAATATTCACCCTTTCTATAACTTAGTAATTGTGAGAAATCAAAGATTGGGAACCCATCTAAAAACAGTTCCGCAATTACACAACCCAATGAGAAGATATCCATTTTGGGTGTTAGCTCATTGTTTGATGGTGCACCTCTATTAGTTTCATAGAATCTTTCGGGTGCGATATAACAAGTTCTACGACCTGACGTATCGAAATAGAAGCTGAAA
This sequence comes from Dictyostelium discoideum AX4, assembly GCF_000004695.1. NCBI lineage: Eukaryota > Evosea > Eumycetozoa > Dictyosteliales > Dictyosteliaceae > Dictyostelium > Dictyostelium discoideum. Next base: position 6,019,762 of record NC_007089.4, on the reverse strand, counting down.
TCGGCAGGGTTATCCTCTGGTATGAACGTTGGTTTATAACATGCAAAATCCGATAAATACACCCAATTCGATGTGGTAACTAATACATTTTCACTCTTTATATCACCATGAAATACACCCTTGAATGAACTTTGCTCCAATGCCTTCAATAATTGAAATGCTATAAACTTCTTTTCAATCATTGATAAGAATGGTCTTGTACTTAATCTATCATATAAATTATTATGAAAATATTGTCTAATTAAATAACCTGATCTATCTGTCTCTATAAAATGTTGATATGGCATTATATTAAATGATGGTGTAATATTAAAATTATCTTTAATCTCTATATATATAAAAAATAAAAAAAATTTATTTATTATTATTATTATTAGTATACAACCTCTAAATATTTTTTAAAATAATAATAATAATAATTATTATTATTGTTTTTTTTTAACCTACCTTTTAACATTATTTTATATTTTTCTAAAGATTCTTTAGTATTCCTTTTTTTATATATTTTTACAACAACATATCCTTCTTCACTATGATATGCTTTAACAGTTTTTAAGAATCTAGCATTACCTAATGATTTTTTGAAGACAATTGGTCCGATTTCATCTTCTAAATATTCTGAAACAATTGGTGCTCCAACTGTATTACCCATATTTTATATTTTGTATATATATAAAAATATATTATTGTATAAAATTAATACTTAATTATTATTTTATTTTATTTTTATTTTATTTTACTACAGACGCCTGTTGTTTATTATATTTTATTATTATTTTTATCGATTCAATTGTAATGAGTCGTGTGTGTGAATGTGTGTTCTATATTAAAATGAACAACAAAGCTTGTGTGTTGATTGATGCTGTTTTTAAAACTAATTTCAAAAATAAAAAAAAAAAAAAAAAAAAAAAAAAAGTGAAAAATTAATTTTTTTTTTTTTTTTAAATTATTTTTTTTTTTTTTTTTTTTTTTTTTTTAATTTATTTTATTTTATTTTTTTTATTTCTTAATTCAAGACATAAATTTTCAGATTTAAAATAATGTAATTAATATTAAAAAATGGATTAATTATTATTATTTTTTATTATTATTTTTTATTTTTTTTTTTTTTTTGTTATTTTTAAGTTTTAAAACGTTGTTCGTTGAGACACCACTCACACACCACCCACATTTATTTTTTATTTTTTATTTTTTATTTTTTTATTTTTTTATTTTTTTATTTTTATTTTTTTTTTTTTTTTATAAAATATCTACCTGCAGGTGATCAAAAAAAAAAAAAAATTTTATTTTATATTTTTTTTTTTTTTTTTTTTTACAAAATAAAATCTTTTACAAAAATACCAAAGCAAAATAATGCAAATATAAAACAAAAATAAAAAAAAAAATAAAAAAAATAAAAATAAAAAAATAATAAAAGTAATAAGAATGAACGATAACAATAATAATTATACCAATAATGAAGAAATTATTAATCAACTTAAATCCAAAAACCAAGAAACTGAAACTAAAATTTTAAAACTCTATAATGCCGTAAAAATTGACAAAATTAAAAGAAAACAAGTAAATATAATTTTTTAAAAATTATTATTTTCATTTTTTTAAATAATAATTTTTAAAATTATTAATTATTTTTTTATTTTTTTATTTTTTTTATTTTTTTTTTTTATTTTTTATTTTTTTTATTTTATTTTTTTTTAATTTTTTCAGGAATTTGAAAATATTGAAGAACAAAATAGAAAATTATCAATTCAAATCATTGATTTAAATAATAAAATTGAAGTAACAAATAATTCAAATGAAAAAGAGATTGAATTATTAAGAAATCAAATTCAAAAAGAAAAAGATAAATTTGAAAATGGGTTAATAAAAAGTAAAGAATTTGAAAAGTCTTATAATTCAAGTTCACCATTAAACAATTCACAATCATTTAGACAATTAAAAGAATTTGAAATTAATTGTCACCATTTAGAAACTAAACTTAATGATTCATCAATTATTAATTCAAGTAAAACCAATCATTTAAATCAATTAATAACTTCAACTGAATCAAAAATTGAAAATCATAATGTATGTATTAATAAAAATTCAATTTTATTTTTATAATTATTATTATTATTATTATTATTATTATTATTATTATTATTATTATTATTATTATTATTATTATTATTATTATTATTATTATTAATAATAATTTTAATAATTTTTTTTTTTTAATAGAAAATATTACAAGAAAAAGAAAGAATTAAAAATAATAAAATTGAATATGAATTATTATTAGAAGAGTTAGATAAAATTAATAAAAGTGTAAATTTAACGAATAGTGGACCAAATAGTATGTACATTACAATATTGGATAATGAAATTATGAATAATTTAGTAATCTCTTTAGAAAATAATATTAAAACTTTAAAATCACCAAATTCATCAACAACTTCATTCATTAGTAGTAATGGTGGTAGTAGCAATGGTGGTAGTTCAATCATTAGTAGTAATGGTTCATCAGATAGTAGTTTAAGTTTTGAAAATTTATCAAAATTATTAATTAAACAAAGTTCATTCGATAGTAATAATTTACATAAAAAGAAAGAAACTAATGAATTACAACAACAACAACAACAACAACAACAACAACAACAACAACAACAACAACAACAACAACAACAACAACAAATAGAAACAACAGCAACAACAACAACAGTATTGTTAACAGCAGAAGAAGAATTTAATAAAAAGATTGAATCAATACAAATTAAACAAAAAGAGAGGAAAATGAAAATTAAAGAGAGTTTATCAAATTCGAATAATAATTTACCAATTTTTGCATTTGAAAATTCAATTAGGTATCCGATAAATATTATTACACCAACGATAACGTACCAGTTAAGTTATAGTTTAGAATTTGATACTATTCAAAGTTTATCAAATAAAATTTATCAACATATTGATTCAATTGATGCAGTGATTTTAAAAAGGTTAAGAATCTACTCAATGGAACAATTAATTTTAAAAACTTCATCAAATTATTATTTTCAAGCGGTATCACAAAATCAACAACCTTTAAAATATATACCATACTTTTCAAATATAAATAAAAATCAGTCAATTGATTTATATATAGTTTCAAAATTTGTTGAAGATGAATTTAATACTCAAATGTCAACGATTTTAGGAAACGATTTATTATTAGAGAATAATAGATCAACTGAAGAATCAATTAGTTTTAGAAATAAAATGATTAAATTTTTAGATCAAGTTAAATCTCATCAAATTCAATTAGATAATGAAACAACTTTATTACAATCATCATCATCAACAACAACAACAACACCAACAATAACAACACCACCAAACATACTTGGTAATAATATATCACCTTTTTCATCACCACCAACTTCACCAAATTCTTCAATGTCATCATTACCTTCTTTAAAATCATCAACTTCTCAACTTTCTTTAATAATTGGTAATTCTCGTCCACTATCACAAAGTTGTAATAGTTTAAATAATTTACAAGATAATAACAATAATAATAATAATAATAATAATAATAGTATAACAAATAGTAAATCATCATCATCAAATAATTTATTTAAATCAATTTTAAAATCAAATGCAATTAATATTGCAATGAATAATAATAATAGTAGTAATAATAATAATGAAGAATTTGAACAGTTTATTGGTAATAGTTGGAAATCATGTTCACCATCATCATCATCATTAAATAAAAGATTATTAATGTTTAGTCCATCAACATCACCAATGTCATCATTGTCATCATCACCAATGTCATCATCACCATCAACATCAATGATATCATTACCAAATTTTATGATATTAAAACAAAAATCAATAAATAATTTAAATTTAAGTTCAAATTGGTCATTGACAGAATCAAATTGTACAATTAGATTATATATTACAAAGAATATAATTAAAACATTTGTTTGTAGTATTCAAAGTACAATTGGTGAATTAAAAGAATTGATATTTAAAAAGTTTCAAAAAATAATCGAATCTGAGCATCACGAAATTCAATCGAATAAATTTTTAATTAAAATTCGTGGTCTTGAAATTTATTTAACAAATCAACAATCTCAATTATCTTCAATTGGTTATATAAATTCAAAATCTAGAAGACAAAAGAAAATTGATTTATTATTGATTTTAATTAATCAATTTAATATGATTGAAATAAATAAATTTCAATTGGATTCATATGATTTTCAATTTAATCAACAACTTGAAAAGAATATTTTCTTTGACCAACAATTGAATGAGAATATATTCCCATCGAATCTATCATATGGGTGTGGTAAAAATTTTAAAATTAGAATTGGTAGTTTAAAAAATTTCGATATTTCAAGAATTGGTAAACTTTATGGTATAAAGAATACAAGTTCTTCTAAAATCTATGTTTTAGCACAAATTTATCAAGGTGAATTTTATAAAATTTCAAATGAAATGCAAACTCCGAAATTACCATTATCAAGCAATCCAAGTTGGTTATGTACCTTGGAAGGTCCATCATTCAATCAAATTCCATCAAATGCAATCATTTCTTTAAAAGTTTTAATTAATGATACAATCATTGGTTGGATAAATTATCATATTTGGAATTATAAAAATAAATTAAATACTGGTTTTATGAATTTAAAATTATGGTCAAATGATAAAATTTTTAATCCAACTTATTTACATAGAAATTATTTTAATAAAAATAAAAATCAAAATCAAAATAATAATAATAATTTTACAAATTATAATGAAAGTAATGAAGATGATTTTGAAACGTTAATGCTATCATTTGAAATTGATTTATCATTACAATCAATTTACTTCTCACCAGAACCATTAGATAATCATCAATTACAAATACTTGAAGAAAAGTATTTCATGTCAACAATGTCAACACCAGATTCAAATCAAAATCAGTTAATTATAAATTCAATTTTGAAAAAGGATGTATTAACAGATTTAAAAAAAGAAGAAAAAGAATTAATTTGGAAGAATAGAAATTATTGTAAAAATCAAATGAATAATTCAATTTCAAAATTAATTTTATCTGTGCCTTGGAATGATAGTGAATCAGTTCAAGAGTTTTATTGGTTATTAATGAATTGTCCACAATTTGAAAATCCAATTGATAGTTTAGAATTATTAAGTCAATCATTCCTAGATAGACAAGTTAGAAATTTTGCAATTCAAAATCTTTGTAAAATGAATGATGATGATATCACTATGTATCTTCCACAATTAATTCAAGCAATTAAACATGAACCACATCATTATTCAATACTTTCAAAATTCCTAATTCGTCGTGTTTTATTAAATAAACAAAATATGGCTCATATTTTCTTTTGGCAAATTAAAGCTGAAATTTTAACTTTAAAAAATGGTATTAATCCAAATGAAATTAATGATAATAATAATAATATTGATAATAATGGTGATAATAATAATAATAATAATAATAATAATAATAATAATAATAATAATAATTATAATAATGATAATGATAATGATAATTATATTACAAATAATTCAGAATTTAATAATAATAATAATAATTCAGTAATTCAATATCCACAATGGTTAGAAAGGTATCAATTAATTTTAGAAATTTTTTTAAGAGGTTGTAGTGATGAAAAATTATTAGAAATTTATAAACAATATCAAATGTATAGTAAAATTAAACAAGTTGCACTTGGTGTAAAAAATGTACCAAATAATAAAAGAAAAGATTATTTAATTCAAGTTTTAGGTGGTGGTGGTAGTAATGGTGGTAATGGTAATAATGATTTATTAAATTATCAAGAAGATTTTAAAACACCAATTAATCCAGAATTTAGAGGTAAAAGAATTGATGTTAATGGTTGTAAAGTTAAAGAATCAAAAACTTTACCATTATTTTTATCAATTGAAAATTATGATCCGATGGGTGATAATAGTTTTGTGATTTTTAAAGCTGGTGATGATTTAAGACAAGATCAATTAGTTATTCAAATGATTAATATTATGGATAAGATGTGGTTGGATGATGGTATAGATTTACAAACTATTACTTATAGATGTATTGCAACGGGTCCAATGGAGGGTATGATTGAGGTTGTTGGTGACTCAATTACAATTGCAGAGATTCAAAAACAACAAGGTGGTATCACTGCTGCATTCTCAGAGACTGTGATCTCTCAATGGTTAAAACAAGAGAACCCATCAGAATTGGAGTATAGTAATGCCGTTGAAAATTTCATTAGATCTTGTGCTGGTTGTTGTGTTTATTCTTATATATTGGGTATTGGTGATAGACATAATGACAATATTATGATCACAAAATCTGGCCATCTATTTCATATTGATCATGGTAGATTCTTGGGAAATGTTCAAACTTGGAATGGAATAAAAAGAGAGAGGGCTCCCTTTGTATTCACCAATGCATTTGCAAATGTAATTGGTGGTGAAAACAATTTCAAAAATTTCGAAGACCTATGTTCAAGAGCTTACAATACAATTAGAAAACATGCAAATGTCATCCTCAACCTTTTCCTAATGATGGTTGGTGGTGGTTTACCAGAATTAAGTAAAAAATCTGATATCTATTATCTTCGTGATGCTTTAGCTTTAGATCTAACAAATGAACAAGCTGCAATTAAATTCTCAAATATGATTCAAGAATCTTTAGTTTCAAGATCAACTGATTTAAATTTTGCTGTTCATATTTTAGCAAATCCAAATTAAATAATAAAAAAAAAAAAAAAAAAAAAAAGAATTAATTAATCACATGTACATATATTATAAATTTTAATTTTTATTTTATTTTCTATTTCTTTTTAATGATTTTTCATTATCTTTCTTATTATCTTTCTTATTATCTTTCTTATTATTATTACTATCTTTATCTTTATTATTTTTATTATTTTTATTTAAATATAAATCAGAATCAAAAAATTTATATTGTTGATTAATTTCAATTTCACGTTTAACAAATGATAATGCAGATCTATTAAAACCTAATGTGAATCTTTCTTTTTGTAAACGATTTTTAATTGATGTATTTAAATGTTGTAAAATTGGTATGAATTCTGTTGAAACTGATAATTGATTTTGATGAGTTTGAATTAAAAAGAAAGAACATTTGAAAATGAATTCAACACTCTTTCCAGATTGATCGACCCATAGATTGAAATATTCGAAAAGTGTTCTCATTACAGAGAAGGGTAATACTCTAAGGGCTTCTTCTAAATCACTTGGTCTAATTCTGTTGATTCTATTCCAAAGGTATTCAGATGGAGAGAGACCCAACATGATAATGTTTGGTTGATAGAGTGGGATTTCATCTTGATTTTTAGTGGTTTTCAATAGTTTTTCATATTCATCAATTTTGAATTTCTCTTGAACGCAAAGTTCAATTGCATCTAAAATATCTTCACCAGCCATAATGGTTTCGAGAGTTTGTTTACCAGCTGCTGCATTCTCTTCCAACATTTCTTTTGTACGCATACGAGTGTCATCCTCTAATGTGGCTTCCCAAGTTTGTTCCATTTCTCTTTGACGATCTGATTCAACGAAAATTGGAGTTTCAGTTTGATTGAAAATTCTAATTGAACGATCATGACTACCACTTATAAAGAAATCACCAACCGATCCCATTGCAAGTGACCAAACTTCACCATGATGAGCTTCAATGGTTTGAATATGTTCAAATTTATCGGCATCCCAATACTTTATACGTTTATCTTTACTTGCTGATATGAAATGATGAGTTGATGGTATGAATGAAACTTGCATGATTGAATCGTCATGAGCAAAGAATGATTTATGACAATCACCATAATCTAAACCCCAGATTTTAATGTTTTTATCGGCTGAACCTGTAATAATCAATGTACTATCGTCACTGATATCCAAACACATCACTGGTAACTTATGACCATATAATGAAAGATGGAATTTAACTGTATCGGTGTAGAAAATCTTAACGGTATTATCTAATAATGAAACTGCTAAAAATTTATTATCGGCACTATATTTCAAGGCTAAAACATCGGATTCTACTTTAAGTGTTTTTGTGAGTGAAAGATTGAGAACCTTATGTTTTGAATTCTCTTGACTTGCAATTAATTCAAAATCCCAAAATTTAACCAACTTATCTGCACCACCACTTGTTACACCACGAAGATCAGGTGTCAAAACCAATGACCAAACTGAACCTTCATGAGCTTTAATCGAGGCAACACGTGCTGCCGATGCCAATTCAAACACTTCAATTGTTCCAGTTTTAGTACCAACGATAACATGTAAATTACCTGGTGCAAATACAGTACACAAACCATAATCACATGCAATTGAACGAATGCATGATAATGATTTCATATTCCAAACTTTAACTGATTCTGAACTTGTTGAAACCAACATTTGATCATTTGATGATAAAGATAATGAACGAATATCAGAACGATGACCTGCTTGATCCAATGTTGATGAAACTTCAAATGCTCCACCACCTTGTTCCTTTTCTTTAATTTCATAAGCTTCCAATGAATTACCTGCTAAAGTTATTACAAATTTATTCCAATGTTTAATATCATTACCAAATGAAAAGAATCTAACCTTTGATGAGGTTTTAATAGTTTGACGATGTCTCATCTCTTCAACTATTGAAATCTCTTCAAGTTTCATTGTATCATAATGTGTAATTTTAAAAAGATCAACAAATTTACCAGTTGATTGGACTGCTAAAATTTTATTTGTTGGATCAAAACGTACACCAGATACAGATTCTGCTTTAACAGTTATTGAACCATAATATTTTGCAAATTCTTCTTCTGAAATAATTTCTAAATCATCTATATCATTATTATTACTATTGTTACTATTTTCTTTTTTACTACCATCTTCATTAATTTCATCTGGAATTATAACTGCACTATTGATTGGTGTATTTACAATGAATTTTGGTTCAATACCACTTCCATCCTCTCTTTGTCTTTCATTTGATGGTATACGCCAAAAACGAATTTGATTATCACTTGTACATGAACATAAACGAGTTTCATCGGGGTTCACATCGATACCCCAAATTGGATTACGATGTCCAACAATTGTTTGAATACAATGTTGAGTTTCGGTATCCCAAATCTTTATAAATCCATCTTTTGAACTTGTAATTAAATGATTTGAACGTTCTAATAATTTAACAGAGGTAATTTGATCACGATGACCACGTAAACGGAATAGACCTGATTCCGTTATAATATCCCATACTATCACTTCTGTATCTTTACTTCCAGATACTAAAATATTACCTAAACGATTGAATGTCATTGTTGTAACCGATCCTCTATGTCCATTGAAAACTGCTTGTAATTGGTAATCTGACATTGACCAAATTCTAATTGACCCATCTGAATAGCCAGATGCTAATAATGCACCATCCTTACTTAAACATACATTTGTAACTTCTGCTTTTATATCTTCTTCATATAATGATTGATTTAACACTTGTTTACGTAAATCCCAAATACTTATACGTTCACCACATCCTGTAATTGCTAATTTACCACTACCATCCAATATAGAATTACTAGTTGATATTAACCCAAAAACTTTATCTTGAACAAACTTTAAATATGCTTTTACCATATTTATTTTTTTTGAAAAAATATATATGTTGCAATAATAATTAATAAAAAAAAAAAAAAAAAAAAAAAAAAAAAAAAAAAAGGAAAAATGAAAAAACCGACAAAAAAAAAAGTGACTCGTTTTTTTTTTTTTTTTTTTTTTCAATTTTCTTTTATTTTTATTTTTAATTTTATTTCATTTTTAATTTTTTTTTTATTTTTTGGGACCTCAAGTTATAAATATTTTTTTTTTTTTTTTTTTTTATTTTTCCAGATTTAATTAATTATAATTATAAATATTTTTATTAAAAATATCATTGTTGTTGTTGTTTTTGATTTACTTTTTGTGAATTAATTAATTGTTCAATTATTACATGGTGATAAATCAATACTGAAAGATGATAGAAACCATTGAATTAATTTATTTTGATTTTCAGTAATACCTTAAATAGTCTATAATAAAATGAATACCTTAACACCTACGCTGCCTCGGCACTTTTGAAAATTTTTTTTTTTTTTTTTTTAAATCTATATATTTATTTATTTATTTTATTTATTTATTTATTTATTTTTTTTTTCGTTTATCTTCTTAAATTATTTTATTTTTTATTTTTTTTATTTTTCCTTATCTTTTTTAATTTTAACTGAAAAATAAAAAATTAATTACTTAATTTGGCAAAATTCTTTTAAATTTTTGAAAAAATAAAATAAAAAAAATTGATATTTGAGGTACGATCAGTGTAAGTTATTTTTGGTGATACAAATAAGAATCTACTAATATTATTGGTTTTACAGAATTGATGACATGAAACTGATTTATTTGTATCATCCAGTTTGAGTCTTAATGGAACTTGAGTTTGATTAAGGAATAGTGAATTTAATTTTGATATGGGCATACTTGACAATTCTTCAAGTTTTTCAGTTTCAACGAATTTGTTACCATCCAACCATGCGATTCTAGTTTCAAAGTAGCAGCTTATACCAAAAATATTGGATACACTGTGCATATGTTTGAGAAAGAGCATGTAATCAAAGAGTTGACCATATGATTGAGCAGAAAAATATATAAAATTGGTTTTACTGATTATGAAAATAAAGATAATAATAATTATAATACAGTATCAATATCATATGTAATTGAAGATATTGAAGACGAGAAAAATAATAAAAAGATTTATTTAATTTAAGATTTAGGTTCAGGTATTGATGGTAAAGCATGGTGAGCAATTAACAGACAAGCCAAAGCATTTGTAATCAAGTTTTTCGTCAAAAACAAAGATATATCGGTTATTAATGAAGAAAGTAAACCTTGGTCTGATATTTGGGGAATCAAAACCTAGGTTTTAATTAATGGTGAGCCTTGTTTATTGATGCCATTTTATAAACCTCTGATGATTACAACAAAGATGGTTTTAAAGATTAATGGAAGCTTGTAAACAATTTTCAGAATCAGGTTATTTACATTCAGTTTATCATTAAGACATGTTGGCAAATATAAATATATCAATGAAGAAAAGTTTATATTTTTTGATTTAGGTTTAGTTAAACCCATTAAAAACAAAAAAAGGCTGCAAATAAAATGTTCAAAAATGTAACTGATGGTATTGAAGAAAATGAAAAAGAAAAAGAAAAAGAATCAAATTTTAATAAATCACCAGACAAAGAAATTTAAACTATTGTTATTAAAAGAGAAAACGAAGAATTAAAAGATTCCTTACAACCATTTCCAACACCCTTTAAAAATGAACAATCTAAAGATATTCCACCCGAATTTCAACGCAAAATAAAGAAGTTGAAGATACTATGTATTTAAATTGTTACCATGTATTTAAATTGTAACAGCATTACAATCAATGAGTTCTTACGACAATGTTAAAGATTTTTATCGTTTTTGTGTGTGTTAAACCTAATTTTTAGATACATTCTATAGCACACTCATTTATATTTAAATTAAATTAGAATTGTTTTTTTATATTTAAAATAAAATTTATTTATTAATTTCTATTAAGATTTGGTAATATATTTTTATTATTATAAAAATAAAAATAAAAATAAAATTTAAATTCTAATTTATTTTAGTAATATTTAAAATGTATAATAAAAAACAATTTCAATGTCTTAAATAGCATTTTCATCAAATTCAAAATTGAATCATTAATATTAAAATATGAAAAATCAATATTAAATTTTAAAAAATAAATAATTGAAAATTCAAAAAATAAAGAAAATTTTTAGAAGAGGTACCCCATTATAAAACAAAAAAAAATTTTATTTTTTCCAGATTTAATTAATTATTTATAATTATAAATATCTTTATTAAAAAATATTGTTGTTGTTGTGGTTGTTGTTGTTGTTGATGTTGTATTTTGATTTGAATTAATTAATTTATTAATTATTACATTTGATAAATGTGATAAATCAACAGTGAAAGATGATAATAACCATTGAATAAAATTATTTTGATTTTCAGTAATACCACCTGGTCTGAATATTAAAAGATTAAAAATATTTGAATTTGAATTTTGAATTTCTGTTAATGATCTTTCAACTTTACCTTTAACAACCCTAGTTTCAATTTCAATTCTATTTATAATTGATTCATTTGCTTTTTCATTTGCACCCATACCACTACAATAAATGAATGTGAATGGAGTTGGTGGTTGAGTTTTTGATTTTAGTGCATTTACAATACCATTTGCAAATGTAATTGTATAGTCAATTGAAACTTTTTCGTATTCTTCTTTTGTTGGAAATTGACTTCTTCTACCACCAATTGTCCAAATACATGCTTGATGAGATTGAACTAATTCTTTTAAAAATTCTTCTGAATAATTTAAAAAATCATTATGAATTATAAAATTAGTTTTTACATTATCTTCAATATCTGTTAATGGTTTTCTAACAATACATGTTATTTTATTTATATTTTCATTTTTAATTAATTGTTTTAAAACTTCTTTTCCAACAAACCCACTTGATCCCATACAAATTACATTCATTTTTTTTTTTTTTTTAATAATTATTAATTTGATAAAAAAAAAAAAAAAAAACTTGTAAAATTGTTTTTTTTTTTAAAAAAAAAAAAAAAAAAAAAAAAAAAAAAAAAAAAATATACTCTCAAAATGTAATTGGGTGTAAATTGTTAAGGTGGTTGGATTTAATTTCGAAAAAGGTAAAATTTTTTCCACAATGAACAACAAATTCATATGTGGGAAAAAAAAAAAAAAAAAAAATTTTGGTTTTTTACAATCTTCATTATGTTAAGCAAAAAAAAAATTAGAAGTGGTAGATGTTACAAATTTGATAAATAATGTTATATTATTGTGTGGTCTTGAAAAACAAGTTTTAAAGCTGATATTTTAAATTTTTTTTTTTTTTTTTTTTATTAATTAAAATTAATAATAAAAATTAATTACCATGTTTTAAATAGAATTTCATCAAATTCAATTAAATCATTAGAATTGAAAAATGAAGTTTTAAAAATCAGTTTTAAAATTGGAAGAAAACACCAGTTCCAAGATGATATTTTTGAGCATTGTGGTTCGAGTTAACTTTTATTTTGTTAACCTAGTTGTAATTTTTTTTTATTTTTTTTATTATTTTTTTTTTTTTATTAAAATGGAAAGGAAAAGATTCTAATTTTATAAAGGGAGAAGGCCATTTATTATAAATATCTTTTTTTTTCCCTAATTTGGCTATTTAAATTAAATTTAATTCAATTATTTTATTTTAATTTTTTTATTTTTTTTTTTATTTTATTTTATTTTAATTTTTTTTAATTTTTTTTAATTTTTTTTTTTTTTAATTAAAACATGTTTGTTTTTGTGAAGTCGCACATAATAAATAAATTAAATAATAATAATAATAAACAAATAAATAATGGAAAATTTCATAAAAGAACGTTTAAAATCATTAATTGGTAATGATAATTCAATTGGGATTAGGGATAAATATGATGTTGCAGTATTAGTAATAGCATTAATTTTAAATAAACACGAATTCAAATTAGAAGGAGGAGAAGAAACAAATGATAAAGTTGTACCAACGAATTGGAATTCCAATGCAGATTCATATACATTAGATTTAATTAATCATTTGGCACCTGGTAAAACTTTTCATTTCAAATGTTTAAGAATGGGTAATCTCTTATTAGTAAATGCAATGATAAAAGATAAAAATGATAAAATCCATACACTAGATGTTGAGTAAGTTTATAAAATAATAATAATAATAATAATTCATGAATGAATACTGAGTATTAATACTAATATTTTATTTTTAACATTCATAAAATAATAATAAAAATAATAGTACTGATAAATTAGTTAAAAATACAGAATATAAGGATGTTGAAAATTTATTATTAAATTTAAAAGAATTTATTTCAATTTTTGAATATAGTATAATAAATCCATTAGTTCCTGGTTTAGTTAGAATACCAACTAATATGCAAGAACAACAACCACAGCAACAACAACAACAACAACAACAACAACAACAAGAAAGAAGACCACCAAATAATCAACGTGATTTTGAAGATGATGATCCTCTTAGAGTTGGTGATCCACAAAGGGGTAGTAATAGATATAGAGGAGGGTTTAATGGTGGTGGTGATCAAGATCCTGATCTTTATCCACCTGGATTCCCTGTATTTGGTCATAATCCACCATTTTATCCAGGCCAAACAAGAGGACCTGGAGTGTTTCCAGGACAAGGTGGTCAAGTAGGTCGTGATCATCCAGGTTTTGGCAATATTCATAATCCATATGGTGGAGGAAATAATCCATATGGTACAGGTTTACCTGGTTATGAACAACGTTTACCAAGAGGTGCTGTTCCTCCAGGTGCTAGATTCGATCCATTTGGTCCACCAACTGGTGGAATTCCACCAAGTGGTAGGGGTAGAGGAATGCCAGATAGAGATGATTTTACTCCACCAGGTTTTGATAATGACCATTATATGTAAAACCTTTTTTTTTTTTTTTTCACCTTCTCTATTTCTTAGAAATTAAAATAATAATAATAATAATATTATTATTAAATTGTAAATAAAAATCTTAACTAAACTAATTAATAGTTTTAAATAAAAATAGATTTATTATTTTTTTTTTTTTTTTTTTTTTTTTTTTTTAAATCATTAAATCTTCATCATCATAAGTTTTTGAAGTTGAAAAACCAATTGGAGTTATATTTTTATCACAAATTGTAATTACTTTATAATTTGTACCCATTTCTTTTGGATCAACTAATTTTTTATAACCCATAACCAATTCTTCAAACTTTTCATTTGAATCTAATTTTCTACCGATTTGAGCTAAACGATGTTCAATACCCATTTCCTTTAAAAAGATACCTTGATCTACTGGACCAATTGCAGTTGATTTATTTTTTAACAATTTAACAGTTTTACGAATAGTTTGGAAATCTACCCAAACTGAAAGATCAGCAGTACCAGGTTTATCTAAAATGTCAACAAACTCGTGGTCTCTAATAGCTTGTAATGAAGATTTAACGATTTTATCATAGCCATAATCAATGATTAAAGCTGCACCACCACTCTTGTCTATACGATTAGCTATTTGTTGAGAGATTGCTAAACCTGCTAAACCCAACTCAACTTGGTATCCATCCAAACCAAACTCTGGTAATAAATGTTTGACGGCAGTTGTCATCAAAGTTGGACCCTTTGATTGAACGAATCTAAGATAATACTCGCCATGCTCAGTGATGTCTTCATCAACTAGCACCTCACACCAGTCGTTCTTCTCTCTTGAGAATCTAAATACGTGAATTGGTAAGGCATCGAAAAATTCTTGTGCTAAAAATAATGTTGGAATGTCGGTTGGAACTTCCTCCAATTTTCCAACCCATGTCACTTTTATACCATTTGGAGTCTCACCGATGGTTTTATGATCAAAATTGATTGCTTTGTCTTTGAAATATAGTAAATTCTGCTTTTGTGTTTTTTTATTAGCTGGTGATGCTTCAACCAAGTGAACTGAGATTGAATCATAAAATTCTTTGAATACTTTTGTACTACGTAATATATCTTTCATTAGTGTGCCTCTACCTGGACCCATTTCAACTATTTGTAATTTCTTTGGTTTTCCCATTGCTTCCCAGGTTGCAACACACCAAATACCAATCATTTCACCAAATAATTGTGATACCTCTGGTGCTGTTATAAAATCACCACCTTTACCAAAAACATCTTTATTCATATAATAACCATATTTTGGATTTGTTAAAACTTCTTTAATAAATGTATCAATTGACATTGGTCCTCGAACTTTTGTAATATCTTGTAAATATTTTTCAAAATCTGTAATTGGATATTTTCTATTTTCTAATAATAAATAAATAAATAAATAATTTATATTAATAAATATATATATTTATTTATTATAATAATAACCCAATACTTACTGAAAACTTGTTTTGGAAATTGTGCTAAACCACTTTTATCAAATGATAATAAAAGTTCTCTTCCTTTTCCTTTTGCTCTATGATCATGTTCTTCATTTTTATCTTTTATATCATTTTCATTTGAGGTGGTTGTATATGATAATGAGTTATTGATAAATGATGTTGATGATGTAATACTTTTAGTAGATTGCTTATAACAATTATTTCTAATTACTCTTTGAGTAATTGATCTAAACATATTTATTAATTAAAATGAAATTTTACGCTTTTTTTTTTGCGTTTGTTTTCACAAATTTATGAAAAAAACATCATTTTTATTGCTCTTGAAAAAAAAAAAAAAATATTTTGTTTTTTTTTTTTTATTTTAATTATTTTTTTTTTTTTATTTTTTCCCATAAATATACTCTTTAAAAATAAAAATTAATGAATATTTAAATTATAATTTTATCTGATTTATAATAAATATGTTCTTCATTTTCCTATTCAAAATATTGGAATATCTTTTTTTTTCCTATAAAGTGTCAGTGAAAAATAAAAAAAATATCAAAAAAAAAAAAAGATATTTCTATGAAAAAATATATTCTTTCACTGACACCCCAAAAAATAAATACTGACACCACCCAAATAAAAAAAAAAAAACTATGTAAACACCAATGAAAAAAAAAAAAATAATAATCATTCATCCAACGATAAATATTTTTTAAATTTTAAATAAATATCCAAAAAAAAAAATAAAATAAAATAAAATAATAAAATAAAATAAAATGAATTTTAATAATTTAAATAACGAAAACTCACTTTATTATATTTCAAATACTAAATACTTAGAGATTGCTTCTTCTGTTAATGAATCCTCTCAAATGCTCTTTCAAGATAATGATGCTGATTATGACTTTCCACCAACAAATAATATAGAATTTTTAAATCAAGATGATTCAAATGATAGTGAACTTGAAATTGACTGTGAATCTACTCACCCATATATTAAATTATTAAGAAATTACCAAAATCAAATCTTTTCTCAATGTACAAGTTTTGTAGTAAATTTAAATAATAATAATAATAATAATAATAATAATAATAATAATAATAATAATAATAATAATAATCCAAAACCATTTAATGAAATTTTATTAAAAATTGAATCAACAATATCACATTATGAAAAAGAGAATGAAATTTTACTTCAAATTAATAATAATTATTTCCAATTATTTTTAGATAATATTACAATTGCAAGTCAAAATAATAGAAAAATTAAAAGAATGGAATCACTTTTAAATGAATTCAAAGGTGTTTGTATTCAAATGCAAAGTATTTCAAATCAATCAAATTATTTAAATAAAAAAATATAATAAAAAAATTAATTACTATTTTTATTAATAAATTCATTATGTAATTCAATTAATTTTTCACCAATATTATATTCAATTGGATGATCAACACCAATTGGTTGTTTTTGTTGATGTTGATGATCATGGTCATGATGATCATGATGATGATCATGATGATGATCATGATTATCATTTTTTAAAGAATAAGAAGATGATGGTGATAATTTTTGTTGTTGTTGAATTTGGAATTGTGTTAGTTCTCTTTTAACAATTATTGGCTTAGATTGTTGTTGATGAAATATTACCCAATTTCTGTAATCTGATAATAGATTACCAATTACTAATTGATGATTATAATTTGATAATGATGCTAAACATTTTTCATTTAAAATGGTTTGATCAGTTTCTAATTTGAATGTGACAATGTATGAATTTGGACACCAATTGTCTACTAAGAATTTAATCATTTTCGGCACTGGATCCAATGTGATTGTCAATGACTGATTCTTTGATTGAATTTTATGTTGTGCCATCATGTCCAATGGTATATAGAAATCTGATACTGCAGCCGCTGCATACACTATTAAATTACTCTTTAAAATTGATAACTCAGTTGAAATGTTTTTTAATAAATATAAATATTCACCAACAGTTTCGAAATTAACTCTCTCCAAACTACCATTTTCACAGAATTTCTTCCATTTTAAATACTCTTTTGAAACTTCATAATAGTAATCTTCACCAATACAAACATGATTCTTTATAACATCCAACGACGGTGATAAAATTGTATCATTATCATTTTTAAATTCATTTTCATTATTATTATTATTATTATTTCTACCATTACCACCATCATTTTCATTTATACCTAAATATGTAAAGAAGTTGGTCTCATGTAACATTAAATTCTTTACAAACGGTTGAAGGGAATTCTTTCTTGATAAAAATAATACATAATATCCTTTTTGTAAAAAATATTCTGCTGTTGTTGCACCACGATTACCACCACTAAAATTATCTAAAAATCTAACCATATTCTTTTCAAATGGTACAATCGTACCACCTGACTATTGGAAAAATAATAATTAATTAAATAACTAAAAAAAAAATAAAAAAAAAAAAAAAAAAAAAAAAAAAAAAATATTGATAATGGGATCAATCTAGCTTACTGTAATTAAAATAACCTTTGCATTATTTTTAATTGCTCTTTCTTTAAAATTTTTAACTCTATTTAAATCTTCTGAAAAATCTTTATGTAAATCAACTGATTTAAAAAAGTTTTCTTCAACCTCTGTCATTATATAATTTTTATATTATTATTATGATTTTAATGAATGAATATTTATTTTTTTTTTTTTTTTTTAATGTTTAATAAAAAAAAAAAAAAAAAAAAAAATATTAAAATATGAAAATAAAAATAATTAATTGCGTGGTGATGTTTTAAAAAATAAAAAAAATTTAAAAAAAAATTAAATTCCAAATTTTTTTTATATTTCCCATTTTTATGAAAATAGAAATTTATATAATCATTTCTGAAATTTAAAAAAAAATAATTATTCTTAATTATTTCTTTTAAAATTAAATTTAAAATATTTAATAACTTTTTTTTTTTTTTTTTTTTTTTTAATTAATTGTTTGGTTGGCTACTAAAAAAAAAAAAATAGATATTTTCAATTTTGTTGATTTATTTAATTTTAATTATTTTATTATTTTTTTTTTTATTTTTTTTTATTTTTTTATTCAAAATATTTTTCGATTTTAAAAAAAAAAATAAAAAAAATTAATAAAGGTAGATCTTTCCTTTTTACTAGAATTAATTTTTTTACTTTTTTTTTCTTTTTTTTTTTTTTTTTAACCATTTTGTGTAATTACCATTTAAAAAAAAAAAAAAAAAAAAAAAAATTAATTTAAAAAAAAAAAAAAATTAAAAAAAAAATTTAAATTAATTTATTTTCCAAATAAAGAAATTCCAAAATAAAATTTAATTTAATATTTTTAAATCAATTTAATAGATTTCCTCAAGTTTGATTTTTTTATTGACAATTTCTGTTGAAATTTTTTTTTTTTTTTTTTTTAAAAAAAAATATTCAAAGTTAATCAATTACATAATTATAATACTATATTTATTTAAAAAGTAATATTTATATATTCAAACAATATATTCAAAAAAATTTAAAAAAAAAAAAAAGTAAAGTTTAGATAAATGATGTATTAATAGAAAAAAAAAAAAGCAATAAAATATCTTTCATTGTTTTGGAATGATTTTTTTTTTTTTTTTTTCAAATAATTTGATAGTATTATTAACTCACCCCACAACCACACACCATCCCACTTATTTTTTTTTTTATTATTTTTCTATTTTTTTTTTTGTTTTTTTTTTTTTTTTTTTTTCTTATTTTTATTTTTTTTTTTTTTTTTTTTATTATTTTATTTATCAAAAATATCATTTTTTTTTTTTTTTTTTTTTTTTTTTTTTTTTTTTTAGCATTTTATTATATTATATTATATTAATCATATAAATAAAACCTATAATTATTTTTTTTAATAAAAAAAAAAAAAACTAAAAAAATTAAATAAATTAAAAATAAAAAAAACAACAGACTAAAACAAATGAGAACATTTATCTATTCAAATATTGTTATTCTATATTTTGCATACTCTGTTTCACAAAATAATTTTGTGATTCCAAATGCTTTAATTACTACACCTTCGCCACCAAAACAAATTAATAATTCACAACATCACAACCTTAAATTTGAACAAAAATCAACAAACCAAAAGAAATTTATACCTTTAACAATTAATAATAATAATAATTTTAATCAAAACAATACCAACAATAATTATAATAATAACCCATTTTTAAACAACAAAAGCAAACTTATTGATAGCCAATAATATTACAATTTATTTTTATTTTTATTTTTATTTAATTTTATTTCAGTTTGCTTTTCTTTTTTTTTTTTTTTTTTTTTTTGTTTGCTTCTTTTTTTTATTTTTTTGTTTTTCCTTTTTTAAAAATATTTTTTTTTATTTTTATTTTTTCAAGCGCTGCATACACCCAATCGGATTCAAATCACACTTTTCTCATAATAACTCGTCTTAGATATTTGACTTTTTTTTTTTTTTTTAGGTTTTTTTTTTTTGTGCCAACTATTTTTAAAATATCTTTTTTTTTATCAATTTCTATTTTTTTTAAATTATTTTTCATTTTTTAAAACAAAAAAGAAAAAAATCAATGTGAAAACACAAAAAAATAAAAAAAAAAAAAAAAATAAAAAAAAAATTAAAAAATAAAAAAGCAGAAAAAAAAAAAAAAACTATTTATAAATTTTTTGGTTTATGTTTGATAATTAGTAATTTTATCTACACATACATAATTATCCTTCTCTCTTTTTTTTTTTTTTTTTTTTTTTTTGGAAGAAAAAAAAATAAATAAAAAAATAAAAAAAAAATAAAAAAAAATAAAAATATACCCTCGTTTTTGTGTATGTACTTTTATTTTTTTTCTTTCTAAAAAAAATTTGTAAAAAAAAAAAAAATCAAAAAAAAAAAAAACCAAAAAAAAAAAAAAAAAAAAAAAAAACATCATCGTTGTGTCAAATTCACTAAAAAAGTTTTACATCATAACTGTTGTTATAATCGCCACCAAACGTTTTATTGTTATCATACTAACTATAAACTCGTTTATTATTACCAATAATAATAATAATAAATAATAAATAGTAAAAAAAAAAAAATATATAGAAATATTATTGTTTTTTTATTATTTTTTTATTACAATCAATTATCATTGCTCAAGATTCATTAGTGTTAAGTTGACCCGACCTTTAGCAATAGTACCAATAGTAATAATAGTAATACAATATATTAAACTTCTACTACCACCTCAACCACCACTATACCACCACCACCACCACAACAACAACAACAACAATAACAATAAAACAATAACAATATAAAAAAGATGGCTTTAGATGAAAATGGTGTTTCAGAGATAGAATGGGAGAGATTATATAACCCTGATAATTCAATATTTTTATCAGGTAGAAAGTTAATGTCTGAAGTAAATGCAATTATTTTCCTCGTCGTTTGTACAAATATATTTTTTGTAATTAGATTCTTTTTTCAACATTATGTACTTAAAGTAAGTGTTTTTTTTTTCGAAACTATACTATATTTTAAAAATATAGATATACATATACTTGTATGGGATAACTAATGATTTTTGAATTTATTTAGCCAATTGCACTTTCATTTAATATGAGAAAATCATATACAGCAAGATTCCTTGAAAATGGATGGTATACATTATATTATATTTCATTCTTTTTAATTGGTTCATACGTTTATAGTCAAGAAAGTTGGTCAATATTTCCAACAATGAATATTTGGTTAGGTTGGCCAACACAACCTTTTTCGTAAGTTTATTTATTTATTTTTACATATTTTGTAAATAGATTATTAATACATTTTTTTTTTTTTTATTATTATTTTTTATTTTTTACTTTTCATTTATTATTAATTATTATTATATTTCAATAACAAACAAAAACAAAAACAAAAACAAAAACAAATAATAATTTAAAATCCAAACAACAAATTAGAACTTTATTTAGAACATATTATTTAATTGAATTATCATTCTATGTTCATTGTACTATTGCACTTTTCTTTGAAACTAGAAGAAAAGATTTCAATCAAATGCTTACTCATCATGTTGCAACCTTCTTTTTAGTTGGTTGTTCCTATTGGTATAGATATCATAGAATTGGTATTGCAATTCTTTGGATTCACAACATTGCTGATATCTTTTTGTATAGTGCAAAAGCATTAAACTATATCTCTAAAGAAGTTAAAAACAAAACTATTCAAATCATTTGTGATGGTTTATTCGTTATGTTTGCCGTTTCCTTCTTTGTAACAAGATTAATCTTTTTCCCATTCACTTTAATTAAATCTTCTTTGTATGTAAATTAATTAAATAATAATAATAATAATAATAATAATAATAATAATAATAATAATAATAATAATAATAATAATAATAATAATAATAACAATAATAATAATAATAATAATAATAATAATAATAATAATAATAATAATAATAATAATAATAATAATAATAATAGTAATAATTTAAAATAATTATAATTAATATATACTAATTAAAATTTATTTATTTATTTATTAATTTTTATAGAACTGAAGCTTATTATGTTTCAGTAGAGTTTCCATTATTTTATCCAACAAATGTTGCACTACTTACACTTTTAATTTTACATATGTTCTGGTTCTTTTTGATTGCAAGAATTATTTATATCAAATTATTCAAATCTAAAGATTTCGATGATATTAGAAGTGATAGTGACGAAGATGAAGAGGTTAAACCAACTCAAAAAGGTTTGGAAGCTGAACCAACTCGTACAAATAAAAATACAAATAATAATAAAAATAACAAACTCACTCAAACTAAAGTTTCAAAAGCTGCTCAAAAGAAGAATGAATAATTAATTTTAATTTATTAATTTAGTATCACTATATATATAAGAAAAGTAATTTTGTAAAAAAAAAAAAAAAAAAAAAAAAAAAATATAAATAAATAATAAGGTAAAAAAAAAAAAAGTAAAAAAAAAAAAAAAAAAAAGAAATCTTAATAGTAATAAATTTAAAACTTTAAAAACAAAAAAAAAATCTTATTGCGTGTGTACAACTATTTTTAAATTGGTAAAAAAAAAAAAAAAAAAATCTAAAATAATTATTTTTTTTTACTTTTAACCCCACTAGATATGGAAATTTTTTAAACAGTGTGATTTATTTTTACTATTAATTTTAATATGTGTTTTAAAAGCATAACTATGAAAAAAAAAAAAAACATATTGGGAAGTAAAATTACTAAAATTCTTTTTTTTTTTATTTATTTTTTTTTTTTTTTAAAAAAATTTACTAAAATAGTTTTTTTTTTTTTTTTTTTTTCCCTTTAAAAAATATCAACACCTTTTGTATAACATTTATTTATTATTTATTTATTTATTTATTTACTTATTTATTATTTTTTTAATTTATTTATATATATCCATTTTTTTATTTAATATCCTTCGAACTCGATACTTGTTAGATGGTAATTATTATGGTTTTTTTTTTTTTTTTTTTTTTTTTTTTAAAAAAAATAAAATACATTATTAATAATTTTATTTAATATTATTTAATTTATTTTAAAAAAATAGTGTTTTATAACTCAAAATAAAATGTAATTAAAATTTAAATAATTTTTTTTTTTTTTTTTTTATAAAATTATTTTTTACAAAAAAAACTTTTTTTTTAAAGACTTTAAAAATTACAGTAATTTTTTAAAGTCCAAAAAAAGGATTATTAATCTAACCTTCCCAAAAAAAAAAAAAAAAAAAAAAAAAAAAAAAAAAAAAAAATTTTAATTTATAATTTAAAAAAAAAAAAAAAAAGTTTATTAAATTTATTATTCCCTTTATTACTTTATAATTATATATAATTGTATTTATTTAATTTTTAAATTTTATTTATATATATTTTTTTTTCCATCATAATTCTATAAAATTATATTATAAATTAAAATAAATACATAAATAAATAATAAAAAAAAAAAAAAAAATCAAAAAAAAAAAAAAAAAAAAAGAAACAATGGAATATGATAATTGTGTATCATTAGAAGCTGCAGGTCATCTTTTTAAAAAGATTGGTGATCATGATCCAAAAACCATTTCTAAAGTATTAATGAATGGAAAATCACACCCATTAATAAAGTTAGAAAATATTAATTTGGGTGATGAAGGTGTAAAAACTATTTCCAAAGCTTTAGGGCAGCAAGCTATTGTTTCATCATTAGATCTCTCAAGTAATAGTATTACAGATATAGGTATAAAACATTTATGTGAAGGTATTGAAAGTAATCGTTATTTGTTATTCTTAAAGTTAGATAATAATCCAATTGGTGATCAAGGTTTAAAATTATTATGTCAATCATTGAAATCAAAACAATGTGTACTTAAATCATTATATATCTCTGAATGTGATATAACCGGTAAATCAATGGAATATTTAGTAGATGCATTATCAGTCAATCATACATTAGAAACCATTCATTTAAATAGTAATAAAATCTCCAATGAAGGTGCTATCATTTTATCCAAATTAATCAATGGTTCAAGTCGTTTAAAGAATCTTTCATTGTTTTTCTGTGGAATTGGTGATGCTGGTGCCAATGCTTTCCTTCATCAATTCGAGAATCCTGAATTCATTAAATATCGTTTTTTAGCATTAACAATTAAAGGTAATAAAATCAATACTGGTATCATTGAATCAATTAACAAATGCTTAATTGGAAAGAAAAATCATATCAAAACCGAAAGAATGAAAGCTGAACATCAAAAAATGATTGATGACCAAGTTAAATTGAAAATGAAAACAGTTAATCTTGAAATGGAAAAGAAAATGAACTCTATTCAATTGGAATCAAAGAAAAAGTTAGAAGAAGAAATCAATAGTATCAATGAAGAATCTAAAAAGAAATTGGATGAAAGAATCAATAATATCAATGAAGAATCTAAAAAGAAATTAAATGAAAAATTAAAAAATATTGAAAAGAAAGAAGAAAATTTAAATGCAAGAGATTCTGAATTTATTAATAGAGTTAAACAATTTGAAAAAGAAAAAGAAAAGAAAAAAAAAGAAAATCAATTACAACAATCAACTGAAAATCCAATTAATAAATCATTAATTCCTTCATCTTCAAATATAAAGAAACCAATTAAAAAGAAATATAGTAAATATTTATTTATTTTAAAAAAAAAAAAAAAAAAAAAAAAATTTTACTAATTACTTTTATAAATTGTTTGTACAGGTGATAGTATAATTATTGTAATTGCAGGTGATAAAACAAAAGATAAAGAATTATTAATTGAATATTGTATGTCTGCTTTAGAAGATTGTAGAATTGAAGCAGAGAATGATTTTGAAAAGATTTTCACTGGTATTATTCAAATTGATAATAAACCAATTCATTTCACTTTTGTAAATACTTCAAGTGATGATCGTTATTCAAGACTTCGTGCACTTCAATACGAACAAGCCGATGCTGCTGTCATTGCATTCACTACCAATGATAGAATCTCCTTTGAAGATATTCCTTTCCAATGGATACCAGAAATTGAATTTATGGGTAAAATTCCAATTTTTATCACTGGTATGTACCCAGAGAAAAGATCAAATCCATTAAAACCAACTGATATCTCTGTTGAAGAAGGTAGAACCACTTCTTTGAAATTTGGTGCTTCAAATTATTTCGAACCTACAAATTCATTAGATATTAGAAATATTTCTCAAATTGTTTATAAAGATGTTAAAAAGAAAAAGAAATAGACAAAATAATAATAAATTTTAAATAATATATATAATTATAATAATAATAATAAGATTTCTCTTTTTTTTTTTTATTTTTTTTTTTTTTTTATTTAAAAAAATTATTAAAATTTAAACCCAATGCAAATGTATATAATTGAATACTAACAACACAATTTAATTTCTTTCTTAATTCCTCCAATTCATTAAATAAATTATCCATTGGTAAATAAAATATATCAATATTTTCTGAACCTTCTAATTCTTGTTCTTCACAAATTGTTTCCTCCAACTAATTTATATTTTAAAAATAAAATAAAAAAATAAAATGAAAATAAAAAAAAAAAATGGATTAAAATTTGGGGGAGAAAATACAAAAAAAAAAAAAAATTTTATAAATCATGTTTAAAATTACATACATCAATTACAACCATTCTAGCATTAGCACAACTCATACCACATTCCAATGGTAAAATTGGTGATGTTAATAATACTTTATCTGGAGTTGTTCTATAACCAGTCTCTTCTTTTAATTCTCTAATTGCAGAATTTACAAAGTTTTCATCATTATCAACTAAACCAGCTGGAAATTCAATCACTAAATTATCAACTGGAACTCTATATTGAACAACAACAATTAAATATTTTTTACCATCTTTTTTCACTGTTGCTAATATATCAACTCCATCTGTATCTCCTTTCTTTGTAGTTCTTGATGCTGATTCCCAAAACTATTTAATTTTTTAAAATTATTATTATTATAATTAGAATTAAAGTTTGTATTTTTTTTTTTTAATCCCATCAATACCACTATCACTGTCATCGTCAACATCATCATCATCATACATACTCTTTCATTTCCTTTACAATCAATATAAGTAATTTTATTTAATTTTATCCATTTCAAACTTAATGCTTCATCAATTTTTTTAATTGACCCTCTAAGATGGCTCATTGTTATTATTAAAATACCTGGATTTGATTTGGTGTGTGAAAATATTATAAAAAAAATAAAAAAAAAATGAAAAAAAATAAAAAAAATAAAAATAAAAAACAGAATCCTCAATCAAAAATCTGATCATTTTTAAAATGTTAAAAAAAAAAAAAATTAATAATAAATATATATATATATATATATAAAAGATAACACAAATAACATCCCTAATGTTCTTAAGTTTAATTCTGATATTATTAATATATTAATAATATTATTTTTATTAAAAATTAAACCGGATATTCCTATTACGTATATTGCCATTAATATTAAATCTATTAAATTCATACTTCTTTTTTTCCGCTTCTGTTTATTCTCTCTGCTCTTTTTTTCATTACTTTTAAAAAGCTCTTGTACATTCTTGTATATTTATTATAATACTCTGCAAATATTGTCACTTCTTGTCTCAGTTATATATTTGATAAATAAAATAAATAATGTTTTTTTTTTTTTTTTTTTTTAATATAAAACCAAAACTTTTTTTATTTATTTATTTTTCAAATTTAGAAAGCTTTGAATTGTTTCTTTGAGGCAGCAGAGATATCGTGTTTGATGACGTTGAATCTGACAGTTTTGGATAATGGTCTACATTGGCCAATGGTAACAGAGTCACCTTCCTTTACGTTGAAAGCTGGTGAAACGTGGGCTGGGATGTTGGAGTGTCTCTTTTCAAAACGGTTGTATTTCTTGATGTAGTGGAGATAGTTTCTTCTGACAACAAGGGTTCTTCTCATTTTGGTTGAGATGACGGTACCACGGAGGATAGCACCACGGATTGAAACGTCTGAGGTGAATGGACATTTCTTATCGATGTAGGTACCTTCGATGGCATCCTTTGGGGTTCTGTAACCAAGACCGATATTTTTGTAATATCTGATACCTTCTTTACCTTTGCTGGCTTTAAGTTGGAATCTGTTTTTGAAAGAAACTTGTTGCTTTTGGAAAGCTTTTTCAGCCTATTTTTTTTAAAAAAAATAAAAATAAAATTATAAAAAAAAAAATTGATATTAATAATTTGCTAAATTTAATAAATATATATAAAAATATTTCTTTTTTTTTTACAATAACAAATAAAATAATTTTTTAAAAAGAAAATAAGATTTTAATCCACTCTAAACACATAATAGTTTTATATCTTTTTTATCTGTACAATTTTTTTTTTTAAAAAAAAAAAAACCGAGAAATGTTGTGGTTGTAAATTATTTTAGTTCCTCTATCTCTTTGTCCACTTAATTAATTTTTCTACCTGTAACTGTGATTATTTTATTGTGAATCAAAAAAAAAAAATTATTTATTTTTTCGTTTTTTTTTTTCTTTATAATCTAATAATTTGTTTTAAATGTGTCTCTTTTTTTTTATAATGGAAATCTAACCTGTTTCTGATATTTAATGTATGGATATTAATGATTCCAAAATAATTGATTTTTTTCCAACATTTCTCTTAATTTTTTTTTTTTTTTTTTTTTTATTTATTATTATTATTATTTTTTTTTTTTTTTTTTGTTATTATTATTTTTTTTTATAATTATTATTATTTTTTATAATTATTATTATTATTTTTTTTTTTTAAAAATATAATTCTATTCAATAACTATTATGTGTTTCTATCTATAAAAAAAAAAAAAATTAAAAAAAAAAAAAAAGAAATAATAAAGAAATAAAAAGACATAAATTCGCTACGCACTTGAATATCGGCCATCTTTGTCTACTTATTACGAAAAATTGGAAAAGGGTATAAAAAATGAAGGTTTTTTCAATTTAACCGAACTGAAAAAAAAAAATAAAAAAAAAATAAAAAAAATTTCTGCGCATGCGATTGAAAAAAATTTTTACATAAAACTATGTAAAAGTTATGTTAGAATTTTTTGTTTTTTTTTAATTTTCGCCCAAATAAAAAAAATAAAAAATAAAAAAAAAAAAAATAAAAATAAAAAATGATAATAATTGACCAATAAAACAATAAAATAATTTTTAGCAAATAAAATTTTATTAATAATTCTCTTTTGATTTTTAATTTAAAAAATTCTTTATTGATCCAAAAATATATATTTTTTTAATTTATTAATTTTTTTTATTTTTTTTACAATTATTATTATTAATTATTTTTTATTATATTTTATTGTTTGAATTTTGTAAAAAAAAATATTTGAGTAAATTCAAAAAAAAAAAAAAAAAAAAAAAAAAAATAAAAATAAAAATAAAAATAAAAATAAAAATAAAAAAAAATAATAAAAAAAATAATAATGGATATTTAATAATTAGAAAAAAAAAAAAAAAAAAAAAAATGATTTACCAGATTTTCTTTTTTAGTTTTGTTTAAAAAAAAAAAAAAAATGGAAAAAATAATTTCGAATTTTTTTTTTTTATTTTTTAATTTTTTTTTAATATTTTTTTTATTTTTTTATTTATATATTTAAATCAATGACATAATGATAAATAGAATTAGTAATTCAATTCGTAATATTGGATTAAAATTTTCAAAGAATAATCAAGGTAAAATCAATAACAATGATGGTAAACAACTTTATTCACAAGGTGATCAAGAGATGATTGATACATTTAAAGCTTACATTGCAACTGAGACTTATAGATCATGTTATTATGAATATGATGGTAATTTCGAGAAATTCACAGAGAATGAAGAAAACCTCGATAAAATCATTGACAACCCACCAAAATATATACAACAAAAGAATAGAATCAAAGAGATAATCGATTCACAAATTATGGAAATGTTTGAATTGATACATTCATATGGTGGTGAAAATAGTTACCCACCGCCATTAAAAGATTTACCATACTATTCAATGGAGGAAAAGGTAAAGAGATGTTTAAAAATCAAAGAGACAGATAATCAAGGTAACCCAATCGACCATCCACGTGGATTTAGATTACATGTCAGAAAATCTGACATCAATCATGAGGAAGCAGGTTACGGTGTGCACATCGAGGGTGAGTGTGTGCCAGGCACGGTCATTGCGATTTACCCAGGTGACACATACGATGGTGATAATATCCCGTCCAATGTAATCTCAGACAACGATTATATGATATCACGTTACGATGGCACAGTAATTGATGGTAGGTCATGGAATAAACGAGCTGATGAATTAATTTTAAAAGAGAAATTCTTTAAAAAACTTGGTACAAAATCAAGTGGTACTGATTTACTTTGTTATAAAAATCCATTTGCAATTGGTAACTTTATAAATCATCCACCAATTATTACTAAAGATGGTGATGGTGATACTGATCAAACTAAAGAACCAAATGTTATTGCATATAGTTATAATTTTAGAAGCAATTTTCCAAATCATTTATCTCAATATATTCCAAATAAAACAGTCACTGAACATTCAATATTTAATGATACTTCTGTATTACGTAGATCATTATTATTGATTGCATTTAAACCAATTAAAAATCAAGAAGTATTTTTAAATTATCGTTTCAATCCTGATTTACCTTATCCAAATTGGTATAAACAACCAGATTTAGAAGAAGCAAAAAGAAGATGGGGTTCAACAAGATCACTTTCTATTCATTCAATTATTAATAGAAATTAAAATAAATAAAAAAAAATAAAATAAAATAAAAAAATAAAATAAAAAAGGTTTAAAAACTACTTTTTTCTTTAATATTTATATAAATCTAGATTTTTTATTTCTTTTTTTATTTCTATTAAAAAAAAAAAAAAAAAAAAAAAAAAGTAATTTTTTTTTTTTTTATTGTTTACAAATTGGTTTAACATATTTTTCAAACATTTCGAAAGTATTTGAAACATTAAATATTTGTTGTAAAATTATATCAATTGATGATATTGATGAGAATTTCTCTTTGAATATAATAGTTGATCTCTTTTTTAAATCTTCATTTAAATTTGTTAATTGAATAATAATAAATAATAATTTTAAGATTTTATCGATTGCTATAATAAATAATAATAAATAATAAATAATAATAATAAAAGTTAGTAAAAAAAAAAAAAAAGAGAAAAGGAAAAAAAAAAAAAAAAAAAATGAAAAAACTTACATGATTGATAATCAGATTTTAATAATAAATTTAAAGTTATATCAGTTTCTTTTAAAACTAAATCAAAATCAAATATTTGAGATACAACATCATTTGAAACAAAACGAATATTTGTGAAATAATCGGTTAATGAATCAATAGCACTACCATGAATAGATGGACTAATATTACCAATACAAAAATTAATTAATTCTATATAATTTAAAATTTTACCCACAAGTACTGTTTATAATATTATATTATTTTAGTAAATAAATTATTAATTATTTGTTTTTTTTTTTTTTTTTTTTTTTTTTTTTAAAAAATATATATATATATATTTTTTTTTAAAAAATATATATATATATATATATATTTACTTACAAATTGGATTATTTAATTCAACAGAATGAACTAATTCCCAAATTCTATTTAATAAATTTAATCCTTTACTACCAGAAGATTGTTGAGCAGCTTCTTGAATTGAAAGAGTAAAGAATGGAGTGAATAAATAATCAATCAATTGTTTTTTTAATTGATTTTTAAATGTTGAAACAATTGTTATTATTAATGATAAAGTTTTTGGTAAAACATCAACTTTATAAACTTGTGATTTAATTGTTGGATCATTATAAATTAATTCTGAATATTTTAAAATTTCATTTTGTAATGATTCTAATGATTGATTTGATTGATTTGGTTGTTGTTGTTTAATATATAAATCAACAATATCAATAATATTCTTTTTAAAAGAGTAAATTGAACCACTATTACTTGAAGTATTATTTGATGGTTGATTTGACCAATTGAATAAATCGATTAATATTGGTGATAATTGAATCATTTGATATTTAAATAAATGTTTCATTGTTTTTGCTAATGAAATATTATTATTTAATAAATTATTAATTGAATTACGATCACTATCATTAATTAATTTACTTGATTTTAATTTTTCAATAATTGGTTGTAAAACAATTAATAATTCATTATTATTATTATTATTATTATTATTAATATTATTATCATTAATATTATTATCATTAGTATCACTTCCAAATTGTATGAATAATAATTTGCCAATACATTCATATAATTCATTAATTTGATGTGGTGATAATATTGATTGTTGTTGATTTGATAAAATTATTTGATTTAAAGGTTGATAATAATTTGGGAAGTCTAAAGATTGAATTAATTGATCCCTAATTGTAATGATAATATTTATAGTTTGAATGATCATTTCAATTAATGGTGAATCTGATGGCGATGATGAATTACTTTTAATAACAACAATACCATTTGATAATTGATTTGTTAAAAACTCTAAAATAGATCTTATGGCTTGAGCATTCTCTTTGGTTTGTAAATATTTCATTGATTTTCTAATTATAAATAATAAACCCATCATTATATTTTCATTCGTATTTGCACCATTTTGAACCAATTGTGATATGAATAAACTAATCTTTTCAAATTGATTGGATGATTTACATAGATAACCTAAACACCAAAATATTGAACCTAATTTACTAGCATTCTCACCTTCAATCAATCTATTACTAATCATTGTTGATAATCTCTCTTGATAATATTGGAATGAATCATTAAAATAAATAATACCAATTGATTCTAAAACTTCTGATAATAATTTTGAAATTTTAAACCATTCTTCTATACTATTATTATTATTATTATTATTATTATTGCTGTTACCAGAATTGTTATTATTATTATTATTATTATTATTATTATTATTATTTTCTAAATTATGATCATATAAAATACCTTTACCACCATCTTCTATATCTTCTTCATTATGTTTATTTAAAATTTCAAAGATTGTATTAAATAATAATGGTATATATTGAGTATGAATTGATAATCTTTGTGGTTGTTGTTGAAAACTTTTACATAACATATTTAAATATTCTAAACATAATACTGATGAATCTAAAGATAATGATGGTAAAACTTGAATTATAAACTTTTCAGCATATAAAAACACTTGAGAAATATCAATGCCACCACTACCACCACCTAAACCTTCAAAAACAATTAAATAATTCTCTAAATAAATTGTAAATAATTCTGCTATATTTTCAAATAATGAAGTACCTAAACCTTTATTTGAATTTATATATTTTGAACATTTTTCAACTATTATTTTAAATAAATTTGGAATTAATTCATTAATTTTATTATTAAATTCTTGAACTTGTTGTTGTTGTTGTTGTTGTGGTTGTTGTTGAATTTTCTTTCCTTTTGAAATTAATATATTTATATGTTCTTTTAAAGAATCAATAAATAATATTCTAGTTGATAAATTTTCACAATCAATACCATTTACTAAATATAATAAAGTATTACCTTGAAAGAGATAATCTAAACTAATTAAATCCCACATTGAAATGATAGTATTTAAAATTTCAATAACCAATTGATTTGTGGTATTAATAGTATTATTATGTTGTTTTTGTAATAATGATATTGATTTTGTAAAAATTGAATTAAAAATAATCTCTGAATTTATTAATTTTTCATTTTCTCCACCTTGTTGTTGTTGTTGTTGTTGTTGTTGTTGAACAACACTTGAAGCTAAATTTTTAAATACATTAAATACACTTTGAATCATTTGACTATTATTATTAGAATTATCAATAAATTCTAATAATTGTGAAATATAGTTTTCAACAAATTTTAAATTATTATTATTATTATTTGATTCAGACCATTGTTTAACTAAAATTTGAGCAATAATAGATGCTGATTTCTTTCTTAATAATCCTTTTAAAGATGGTGTAGTGGTGGTGGTGGTGATTGATAAATTTTTTGAATCAATTTCATTATTTAATACCATTTCCATTAATTGCTTTATAATTGTTTCTTTTTGTTGTTGATTTAATGATAATTGTTTCTTTATAACATTATTTTCTAATACTGTTAATCCAAAGAATCTAATATTATCTGAATTATTTGATCTTAATAAATCATCAACTCTACCTAATGCTAATGGATTTTGAATGAATTGATTCAATACTGCGCTAACTTTTGGATCCTTTTATTTATATATATTTTTTTTTCAAAATTAGAAAATTAATATTTGTTTTTTGTGAAATGAATTTATAAACAAGTATATATATATATTACTTACATGTTGTTGTAATAACGTTTGATCCAAAATTGAAATATTTAAAGGTTGGTTGAAATCTAAAATTGACTCCATCTCAATACAGTTTTTTATTATTTGTATATAATGCTAATATGATGTGTGTGAAGATCTTTCAAAAAAAAAAAATAAAAAATAAAAAATAAAAAATAAAAAAAAAAAAAAAAAAAAAAAAAAAAAAAAAAATAAAAATAAAAAGAAGAGTATTGGTGAAAAAATAAATTTGTCAATAGATTTTTTAAAAAAGGCAATCTTAAAAAAATAATAATAAATAATAAATAATAAAAAAAATAAAAAAATAATAATAAATAATAAATAATTAAAAAAAAAAATTCAGAAAAAAAAAAAAAAAAAAATTCAGAAAATACTTTTTTTTAATTTTAAATAAAAAGAAATAAAATAATAACAAAACAAAGAAATAAAAAAAAAAGAAAAAATCAATTTGTTCAATTCACATATTATTTTCACAAAAAAAAAAAACCCATTTTTTCATTCGAACAACAGCTAAAAATGGCTTCAAAAAAAGAAAAGTCTTCATAATTTTTTTTTTAAAAAATCTTTTTTTAAATATTTTTTATTTTTTTTTATTTTTTTTTTTCGATAATTTATAATCAAGTAACAATATAAAAATGGTAATTTTCTATTTTTTATCATATTATATTTATTAATAACTATATCAAAATAATAAAAAAAAAAAACCAAAATGAACTGACAAAAAAAAAAAAAATATTATAGGCCACCTGCACTTTACCAGACGAATATTTTGAAGAATTCAAAGCTTTAAAAAAAGAAAGATCACCAAAAAACACTGCCATGGTTTGTAAGTTAAATTTAATTTAAAAAAAATAAAAATAAAAAATAAAATAAATATTGATATTAATATATTATTATCAGTTATGATCGATAAAAGTAAACATGAATTCAAAATTGAAGAAACATTTGTTGATATTTCATTAGAGAAATTACAAGAAGAACTTTCAAATACATCACCAAGATATATTGTTTATGTTTATAAACACACTCATCCAGATGGTCGTCAATCATTCCCAATGGTATTCATTTATTTCATGCCAAAAGGTATTTCACCAGCTGTAGCTATGACCTATTCAGCAAATAAAGAAATTTTAGTTAACAAATTAGAAATTATGAAATCATTCAATGCTGAAACTGTTGAAACTTTAACTGAACCATGGTTAAAAGAAAAATTAGCTTTCTTCAAATAGATTAATTAAATAATTAATTTTTTTTTTTTATTTAGGAAAAAAAAAAAAAAAAAAAAAAAAAAAAAAAGTAACGCTAGTGTAACATATATAAATAAAATAATAATAACAATAATAATAATTTTTCATATGATAATTTAATTTATTTATAAAAGACAAATCAACATTTTTTATTTTTATTTTTATTTTTATTTTTTTTATTTTTAAATTTTCGTTGTGTTTTTTTTTTTTTTTTTTTTTTTTTTTTTTTTTTTTTCATTTTTTTAATTTTAAAAAATTCATTAAACAATAATAATAATAATAATAAAAATAATAATAATAATAATAATAATAATAATAATAATAATAATAATAATAATAATAATAATAATAATAATTAAATGGCAGAATATAAAGGATCATCAGGAGATGGTAATAGAATTAGAATGTTAGAAAAACAAAGAGAGAATGAAATTAAAGAGATTAATAAAAAAAAAGAGAAATTAAAAGAAGAAAAGAAAGCAAATGTATTTTCAATTCATGATAAATTTCAATCTGTTTCTGATAGTTCAAGTTCAACATCAACACAATTTCAAAATGTTGGTTTAGTTTCAATAAATGATTTTCATAATAATATAAAATCTCAAAATAATTTAAATGATTCTAAAAATATAAATAACAAACGACAAACTGAAAAAGAAATTAAAAAGAAATCAATTGTAAATAAAAAATTAAAAATTACTCAAAAAAGTAAATTATCATTTGAATTAGATGATGATGGTGATGGTGATGGTGAAAATAATGAAAATAATGAAAATAATGAAGAAAATAATGAAAATAATGAAGAAAATAAAAATGATAAAGAAAATGACGAAGATAATGTAAATAATAATAATAATAATAAAATTAAATATTTTGGTAAAGATCCAAGTGTAAATACCGATTTTTTACCAGACATTGAAAGAGAAGAATTAGAGAAATTGGAAAGAGAGAAATTAGCAAAGGAATGGTTAGATCAACAAGAGAGAATTAAATCAGAGGAATTTGAAATTACATACAGTTTTTGGGATGGGTCAGGTCATAGACGTTCAATGAAATGTTCAAAAGGAACTACGATCGAGAGGTTTTTAGAGAATGCCAGAAAGGAATTCAAAGAGTTGAGAGGTGTCAGTGTCGATAAATTAATGTTTATAAAGGAGGATATTATAATACCACACAATTATTCATTCTATGATTTAATGTTGTCAAAGGCAAGAGGTAAGAGTGGCCCGTTATTCAGATTCGATGTTCATGAGGATGTTAGATTGGTTAATGATGCTACCGTCGAAAAGGAGGAATCTCATGCCGCTAAAATGGTGGAATCCTCTTGGTATGAAAGAAATAAACATATCTTTCCTTCTTCTCGTTGGGAATATTTGGCTGAGGATGGTTTCGATACTCAAGATACTGATAGAAAATATACAATATCTGATAGATTAGCAAAACATTAACATAAATAAATAAATAAATTTTAATTAATTTTAATTTTTTTTCTTTTTTTTTTTTTTTGATATTGACCTCATCTGTTTTGTTGTGTGCTTATGATCCACTTTAATTATTGGTCTTTGAAGCGCTTTGCTGAAGTTTAATCTCTTTGTGTGTCCGAAATACGAGGTTCGGATGAGAATTCAAAAAAAAAAAAAAAAAAAAAAAAAAAAAAAAAAAAAAAAAAAAAAAGGGGTTGCAGAATCGGAGAGTGTATTTGTCGCCCTACCAATTGGGCCATTATGGTGATACCATAAATTAGTGTCGATCTAATAACCTACAAATTAAGAATTTAACGAAGTAACCGATATCCCGTTGCCCTCCAAAAAAAAATTGTTTTTGAAATGAAATTTTATTTTTTTTTAAAAATTATCATTTAAAAAAAAAAAAAAATTATATTTTAATATTTCAAAGAAACAATATTAATATCTAAATCAAAAAAGAATATTAAAATTCTATTTATTTTATTTTTTTAAAAGGGCCATAATATCCTTGATTTTTTATCTTTTTATTTTAATTATTATTATATTGTAAATATTAAAAATAAAAATATTATTATTATTTTTTTCAAAATTGTTGGTAAATTAGTAGAGAAATTATAAATGAATAAGAATATGTTTTTATTATTTTTTTTTTTTTTATAATATTATTTTTCTGAAGTATTGCTAATTTTAGTTTTTGACATAAATTCGACACCGATTTTTTTAAAAAACCTTAATAAACATCTTATTTCTCAAGATCTAAAAAAAAAATATAAATAAAAAATATAAAACATATTATATAAAAAAAAATTGGTATAGGTTTTTTGGCCAATCTTTTATTTAATTATTTAGGTTTACAAAAATAAAAAAATAAAAAATAAAAAATTTTAAAATAAAAAAGAAATAAACAAATAATAAAAATTAAATTGATTACACATTTATATTCCCATTCAAAATATTCTTTGTGGAATTTAAGATTTGCAATATTCTAACCATTTCTAGATTTTCATTGCAAAGAGTACAACATTGTTTATTATGGATATAGTTAAAAGGTAAACACTTAGGTGAAATCTGTTGTCTTTGTATGGGTTCTTTAATTTTAGGACAATGTTATTGAATATTTTTGTTAGGATTGCATATTTGAGGAGAGCTTTCTCAAATTTGGAACCGTTAATTCGTGGGCATCCTTGGTCTTGGAGAATATATAAACATTTTTTTTAAGTTAAAATCACAAGGAGTCGAACAAGCAACCATTGTCGTGGATTATTTTAAAAGGCTCCTATGAGGATCGAACTCATGACCTCTTCCTTACTAGGGAAGCGCAATACCACTATGCTAAGGAGCCATTTTTGCAATTTCCATTTTTTTTAGAAATACAAGTTAGTTATTTTTTAATCCAATTCAAAAAAAAAAGTTATTTTTTAATCCAATTGAAAAAAAAAAGGTTTGTTATTTTTAAAATGAAAAGTTAAAAATCTGGAAATTTTCTGATAGCCAAAAGGAATTGGATAGTTTAGAAGGGTTATCATTCAATTAAACAAAAATGCTAGGACTTTATTTAAATTTAGTCTATTTTTTATTTAATTTATTTAAAAATATATAATTATTTTATTAATTTAATTCTATTTATTTAACAATATCTTAATTTAATTTATATATTTTATTATTTTATAAAATAATTTTTCAATTCCTTTTATCTATAAGGAAAATTAAATTGAAGCGTTAAAGTTATCACCCCACCAATAAAAAAAACAAAAAAAAAAAAAACAAAAAAAATAAATTAAAATACAAAAATGACTTTTTTTTTTTTTTTTATTTTTTTTTTTATTTTTTTTTAATTAAATTAATTACATTTTAAATATTAAAAAAAAAATCAAAACAAAATTAAAAATTATAATTTATAAACATTAGGAAAAAGAATATTAAAAAATAAAATTAATATTAAAAAAATTAATTTTATACTAAAAAAAAAAATGGAATCAAATGATTTAAATAAAGAAAGTTTGGAAAATTGGAATGAATCATGGGATTTAGTAATGACATTTGGAATGGGTCATTTAACAAGTAAATTATTTAATATTTTAATGAATAATTCAATTTTTGATATGATCAATGAATCTCCAAAACATTATAAAGAAATTGCAAAAATAATAAATTTTAATGAATTTTCATGTTATAGATTATTAAGATACTTTGTACCATATGGTTTATTTGAAGAGAATAATGAAATATTTTCAATAACCAATAAAAGTAAAAAATTAATAAAAAGTGGTGGTATTTATAATCTATGTACTTTTTTTTCATCAAATGATTATTTTAAATTGTATTCAACAATTCCTGAATCTTTTGAACAAAATAAAAATTTGGGACCATCTTCATTTGGATTCGATGATTTTTGGGATATTGTCAAAACAAATGAACACTTTAAATATTCTTTTAATCAAGAAATGAGAGAATTTTCAAATTTATCAATACCAACAATTATTAAAAATACTGATTTCAGTTCATTTAATACTGTAGTTGATGTTGGTGGTTCACACGGAAGGTAATCATTAAATAATTAATATAATATTTAATAAATTTGAAATTAATTTTTTTTTTTTTTCTTTTTTTTAGAATTGTTGGTGAATTAGTAAAAAAATATGAAAATTTAAATGGAATTGTTTTCGATTTAGAGACTGTAATTAATTCATCTATTGAAAAAATTAAACATCCAAGAATTGAATATGTTTCAGGTAGTTTTTTCGAATCAGTGCCAAGTGCAGATTGTTATGTTTTAAAAAATATATTACATGATTGGGATGATGAAAAATGTTTAGAAATTTTAAAAACAATTTCAAAATCAATGAAAGAAAATAGTAAAATTTTTATTTTTGATGAAATCATTGATCCAAATGATTATAGAAAATTGTCATTATTTTTAGATGTAACTGTTTTCCATTTTTTTAATTCAAGAGAAAGATCTTTAAATGATTGGAAACAATTATGTGATAAATCTGATTTTAAAATTGATTCAATTAATAATGTTACACAACCACAATTATTAATACTCTCAAAAAAATAATATAAATAAAATAATTATTAAAAAAAAAAAAAAAAACATGTTTTTTATATTCATTTTTAATTATTAATATAAAATAAAAATTTGAATTTTATTAGTAATTATTTATTAAACCATTATGAATTAAAAAA
>NC_007089.4:5972430-5974930 GCF_000004695.1 Dictyostelium discoideum AX4 | reverse complement strand
TTTTGAAATGTCATATAAAATTAAAAAAAAAAAAAAAATTTGATAAATATTTTATGTTTTAAAATATATTTTTTTTTTAAAAAAAAAGTTTGATATTTTTTTACAAATCACAAAATAAAGATTATTTTTTGATATTTTTTAGATTTTTTTTCAATTTTTTTTTTTTTTTTTTTAAAAAATTGTGTTATTAAATTTATTGAAATGTAAAAATTGTTTTTTTTATTATTATTTTAATTTAATATAATTCCAAATCAAATTCTTTGAATGTTTTATAAAAAAATAAAAAATAATAAAAAATAATAAACTTCTCAATTTTTTTTCAAATAATATAACCCTAATTAAAATTAATTTTACTATTGGTCAAAAAATAATAAAGATAATTTTAAGAGACAACATGTTTGATGAAAATTTCTAAATTTAAATAAAATGTAAATTTGTAAAATAATCTTAACTTTGAGGTTATTTTATAAATAAAAAAAAAAAAAAAACTAATTAAAAAAAATAAAAATAAAAAAAAAAAAGGGTGGGTTTGATCACTTTTTCACACTCATTGATTTATATTAATAATAAATTAAAAAAAAAAAAATCAAAATAATAAAAATAATAATAAAATAATAAGAAAACTAAAAATTTCCATTTTTATATAAACCAAGTAAAAGAGTATTTTTTTTATAAAAAAAAATAAAAATAAAAATAAAAAACTGGTCACATGATTATTAAAAAAATTATCTTGATTAAATAATTAGCTGACTTTTCAGTATAATAAAAAGTGTTTTTTTTTTTTTTTTTTTTTTAATAATATGTATGAAAATAGTAAATTTTTAAAGTCGTTGAAATAGAATTTAGAATGAATAAAAAAAAAAATAAAAAAAACTATAAAATAATTAAGAGACACCAATTAATATCCTTAAATGGGAATTTAAATTATTGGAACCACGTTGAAGTTTCCTTATAAGTTAAATATTAATAATTTTTTCATTTTAAAAATATTGAGATATCGGACTTGTTTATCAATAAAAAAAAAAAAAAAAAAAAAAAAAAAAAAAGTGGCTGATGGGGCTACAAATCTAAAAAGAGTCTTTATAAATTATATTGAGGTTAAATTGAGATTTACCAATTACAATGATAATTTTTTTTTTTTTAATTAAAATTTTAAATGAAAAAAAAAAAAAAAAAACGTTTGTTTGCCTCACACAACCTTTTCTTTTAATATATATTTATCATTAAAAAATGTCCATTAATGGCGACTCAGTTTTTCCATTTTACAAAAAAAAAAAAAATGAATCTAAAAATAACCTGTTTTTTTTATTTTTTTTTATTAATTTTATTCTTTTTTCTTTTTTTTTTTATTAATTTTTTTTTTTTTTTATTAATTTTTATTTTTAAAAAAAAATATAAAACTAGAATTTTTTTTTTTTTTTTTTTTATTAATTTATTATCATCAATATTGTATACATAACCAGAAAAAAAAAAAAAAAAAATTAAATAGTTATTTTTATTTTTTTTATTATTATTATCAACTCCCACATAAAATCACATTAAAAATCACACACTAATCTCTTATTTTTGATTTATCAAAAAAAATATAAAAAAAATTTAAAAAAAAAAAAAAATATAAAAAAATAAAAAAAAAATAAAAAAAAATTAAAATTAAATATAAAAATTTCTAAAAAAAAAAAAAAAAATAAAACCAAACAAAAAAAAAAAAAAAAGATACATAACCGCCCCACAAGTGTTTTTTATATCTTTTTTTAAAAATAAACTCACTCACCTCACTCACACACACACACACTCTCACTCACACATAAAATAAAACACTCAACACCCACTTACTCTCATTTATTTTTAACGCACTCCCAATTATAATATTTTTATTTTTATTTTTATTTTTATTTAATTAAAAAAAAAAAAAAAAAAAAAAGAAAAAAAAAAAAAATAGAAAAAAAAAATTTATTTCTTTTTTATTATTTTTTTTTTATAATACTATTATCATTATATTGGTAAAATACAATTAAACATAATCTTTTTTTTAAAAAAAATAATAAAAAAAAATAAAAATTATTTAATTTTTAAATAAATTTAAATTATTTTTTTTTTTTAAACAATTTAAATTATTAAAAAAAAAAAAAAAAAAAAAAAAAATATATTTATTTTTAATTTCCATCAATCCTAAATTCTCAAGTACATAACACACACAATGACTCAATTAGAAACAATTATAAAAGACAGAAATTTGGCATTAGTTTTCAGACAATTTTTATACAATAGATTTAATAATGAAAACTTTTCATTCTGGTTAGAAGTTGAAAACTATAAATATTTGGATAAGAGTGAAATGGAAGTAAGATCCAAAGAAATCTTTGCCAAATATTTCCTTGCCGATAGTAAATATGAATTGAATCTTAATTTTCAAGATAGAAAGGATTTAGAAGAAAAGATTAATAAAAATTCCCCCACAAGTGATACTTTTGCTAGAATCCAAAATGATATTAAAAAACAT
>NC_007089.4:5829930-5969930 GCF_000004695.1 Dictyostelium discoideum AX4 | reverse complement strand
AGCTATAATCTTGATTAAAATTGGCGAATAATAAATTTGGGTGTTTATCTTTACAATTTGCTAAATTCATTCTTTAATTTATTTATTTATTTATTTATTTATTTATTTATTTATTTATTTATTTATTTATTTATGGTATCTATTAATTATTATAATTTATTTATTGGTTTTTGTTATTATTAAATGTTTAATTTGAATCTGAGTTTTATGTATTATACTATTATTATTGTTGTTATTAAAGTTTGGTTTATTTATTTAGGGTGTGCGTGTATGTGTGTATGTGTGTATGTGTGTATGTATGTATGATTGATTTGTGTGAATGTGTTATTACTACTGCTACTATTGTGAGGATTTTTTTTTTTTTTCTATTTTTTTTTTTTCTATTTTGTGGTTTAGTTGACGACTTGATTTTTTAAAAACTTTGAAATTTATTTTTTTATTTTTTTTTTTTTTAATTTTAATTTTTTTTTTCTAAAATTGGTGTCTGTATTAACATTGGAGTCCAAAAAAATGAAAAAAATAATAAAAAAATAATAAAAAAACTTATTTATTAACGTAAATTGAAGGAAATAAAACTAATAAATAAAAAATATGATATATAGAGTTAAATATAAAAAAAAAATTTATTGTTGTAAAAAAAAAAAAAAAAAAAAACAAAATGAAATTTGAAAAAAAATAAAAAAAAAAAAAATAAAAAAAAAATAAAAAAAAAAAAAAAAAATTAAAAAATTAAAAAAAATTATTTTTTTTTACATGTATTAGTTCCAGAGTATACACAATTATTCTTGATATTATTTGTCCTTTTTTTTTTTTTTTATTTATTTTTTTTTTTTTTCTATTTTATTTTATTTAATTTAATTTAATTAAAATTTTTAAAAACCTACATTTTAATTACTTTTTTTTTTTTTTTTTTCTTTTTTCTTTTTTTTTTCTTTCTTTTTTCTTTTTAATTTAGGATCGAATTTTATTTTTTTTTATTTTTATTTTATTTTATTTTTTTTTTTTTTTCCAGAATTATTATTAACCAAAATAAAAATAATAAATTGAAATTGTTA
Source organism: Dictyostelium discoideum AX4 (assembly GCF_000004695.1). NCBI lineage: Eukaryota > Evosea > Eumycetozoa > Dictyosteliales > Dictyosteliaceae > Dictyostelium > Dictyostelium discoideum. The sequence goes on along the minus strand of NC_007089.4, from coordinate 5,968,875 downwards.
TTGGAATTATATATTTAATTAATAAAGGTATACCAAATATTACTATGAATATTATATTTGTATTAAAGTAAAATACATAATATAAAAATAGTAATACTGAATTTATTGAAAATAAAATAATATTTATAATGATTAAAAATAGTTCAATTATAAATGAACACAGTGAAATTATTAAATTTAAAATACCAAATTTTAAAATAAATAATAATATAAAAAAAATTGAAATTAAATGATCTTTTTTAAATAAAATTTTAATAAAATCAATTATTATTTTAAATTTATTCATCTCTTTTATTTATATATTTTAATTATTTGTTTGAGAATAAAATAAAATAATTTGAAAAAAAAAATAAAATAAAATAAAATAAATATTTAAAAAAAAAAAAAAAAAATAATAAATATTATAAAGAAAAAAAAAAAAAAAAAAAAAGAAAAACATGTCTAAAATTTTAAAACAATGCATATATTAAATTGATTTATAAAAATGTTTATTTACTTATTTATTAATATTTTTTTTTTTTATAAAATTATATATATGAATTATATATATGTAATTCAAATACTTAAAAAATAATATTAGATAAAAAAAAAATAAAAAAACAAAAAGATAATTTTTTAAAAAAAAATATTTAAAAGAAATAAAAACAAAAAAAAAAAAAAGATAATTTTTTTTTTTTTTTTTCTATATCTTAATTATTATTATTATTATTTTTTTTAATAAGTTGTAACTGGGAATGAATATGGTGAATTCCAATCACGATCAAAAATTGATTGAAGTTGAGAAGTGAACTCATCATTGTAAATATTATAAGAGAGACCACCAGTATTTGTATAATAATCTTCAGACCAATTTGAAGTACCAACATATGATTGTTCATCAGTAACCATATATTTAGCATGATTAACTCTAGTGAATGGAACTTGTGGTTCATTAGGGAAATCTGGGACGACAAACCAACGAACATCGATATTGTTCACCTGATCTAGTGAATGTAGCCATTGAGGAATAGCATAGTTTGTGTGATTCCAATGACTGATTAACATACGAACTTGAACACCACGATTGTAGGCAGCAGCACGGAGTGCGTTATCCATCACTGGCCAAAAAGTGTTTGGTGAATTGTATAAGGATGCAGGGATGTAGTCCATAACAGAGATGCAAATAGTTTTGGTGGCACCATTCATAGCGCTGACCAATGCGTCAATGTCGCCTGTACGATCTGTTGAAACGAATTGTGGGGGTGACACGGCCAAAAACATCTCAAACTTTTCATTACCGTTCAATAGTAAGCTAGCCATATTTGTTTGGTTGTAGGCTGCTTGGTATTGGACTCCCCAGTCGCTTGGCAACTCTGTCACGACTGCGGCATCCCAATATTGTTGGAAGGCAATCTCGGTATCTGATACCATTGATGGACAGTTTTGGAATAGCACACCCAATTCTTTAACTTGTGCAAGTGAACGCCAATCTAAATTTGCACTACCCAAATAGGCACTAACCTGATCCACTACGATAACCTTGGTGTGTAAAATACCTGCACCTACTAATGATGGCCAATTGATTGATCTGACTTGTACACCTAATTTAGCTAAATTTTGAGTATCGGTATCTGGCATAGATGATGATGGTTGATTTTGTACAATTCTAATACTAACACCTCTTGAATTGGCATCAACTAATGCTTTATAAATATCCAAACCTAACTGTCCACCATAAACTGGATCTAATTGACCGCCATCTGTTAATGTCATATAAAAAATACCCATATCAATTGATTTCTTTGCATTTGTAATTAATTCCATCCATGCTTTTTTTTATTATTTATTTATTTTTTTTTTTTTTATTTTTATTTTTAGTACAACATATATTTTCATTTCCAACTTTCGTTTTTCATTTTTTTTTTATTTTTTTTTAATTTTTTTTTATTTTTTTTTTTTTTTTTTAATTTTTACATACCATCATGAGTTGAGAGATTACTTTGTAAATTAAGAGCTAATGGAATTGATTCAGCAATTTGAATTGAACCACCTAAACAATTACTTTGAAATGATAAACCATTATCATTATTAATTCTAATTGAATTTACTACGCACCCAAATAATGCGATTAAAAATAATAATTTCATCATCATCTTTATTAATTACTCTTTTTTTTATTTTTTTATTTTTTTCAAATAAAAAAATAAAAACTAATTGTAATTAATTATATAATTTTTATTAATAAATAATTTTAATAGAAATTATAAAAAAAAAAAATAATAATATAAAATAAAATATATTTAAATAAATAAATATAAAAAAAATGATTAAAATAAAAATAAAAATAAAAAAAAAAAAAAAAAAATAAAAATAATAAAAATAATAAAAATAAAAAAAAAATAAAAATAAAAAAAAAAAAAAAAAAAAAAAAAAAATGAAAACACTGGGGTTTGGCGTAATCTTTAGGCTATGGAGAGAAAAAATTTAAAAAAAATAATTTTAAAAAATAAAAAAAAAAAATTTTTGGGAACCACCAAACCCAACAATTTTTTTGCAATAAAAAAATTAATAAAAAAAAATAAAAAATAAAAAAGTTTTATTTGATGTTCTTTATTTAAATAATTAACTAATTAAAAAGAACAGTGGATTATTTTTTTAATTTTTTCTTTTTATTTTTCTTTGTCTTTTTCTTTTTTTTTTTTTTTTTTTCTTTTTTATTTCTTTTCTTTTTTTTTTTTTTAATTTTGTTTTGCCTTTTATGGGCTTTATGTCAGTAAGAAGCGGTTTTTATGTTTTATTTTAAATGTTATAATAATATTATAAGAGTTTATTTATTTTTATTTATTTTATTTTATTTTTTATTTAATTAAATAGTAAACAAGTATTCATTATTTTTTTCTTTTTTAATTTTTTTCAATTTTTCCATTTTTTTTTTTTTTTCAGAATTATAAATCTGTTTAAAAAAAGGGCTTCGCACTTTGTTTTTTTAAAATTTTATCACTCCTCCACTGATGGCCAACAAATTACAAGTATCATAGTGATCAACAACACATGTGCCCCCAAAAAAAAAAAAAAATTTTTGACTCTAATTAGCTAACCTAGTGTTGGCCTATCATGTTTGGAGAATTTGTGTAATATTAAAAAAATATGTTTTTGTGAAAAAAAAAAAAAAAAGCAATGAAAATTTTACGTAAAAAAAAAAAAGAAAAATAAAAAAATAAATAAATAAATCAAACCATTACATATCTTGTCCAATTAAAAAAAAGAAAAAAAAAAAGAAAAAATAAATAAAAAATATTAAAATCAAACCATTACATATCTTGTCCAATTAAAAAAAAAGAAAAAAAAAAAAAAAAAAAAAAAAAAAAAAATTATTTTCGTACAATGCAAACATACACACGTTGCTCTTATGTTTTTTTTTTTTTTAAAAGAGTCATTGCAAAGTTAAACACTAAAATATCTTAAAAAGTTTTTATTTTCAGTTTTCCTTTTTATTTATTTAATTTTTAATTTTTTTTATCAAAATTTGGACCAGATATTAGTGGAAAAAAAGAAAAAAAAAAAAAAAAAAAATGAAAATAAAAATAAAAAAAAAAAATATAAAATTTTTTTTATCTGAAATGAATGGCTTTTATCTCGTTCCCAACCATACCCAAATCCTTTTTGATTTTTATATTTTTTCACTTTAAAACGACCTAAAATCATTTGACAAATACAATTTTAATTTTTTTTATTTTTTTTATAATTATTTTTTGTGCATAGGATTAATCTTTCTTGAAAGGCCAAGAATTTTTTTTTTTTTTTATGTCTCATGATTTATTTCATTTTTTTTTTTCTGATTTTTCAGTTTTTTTAAAAAACATGATTGGTCCATTTATGAAAATCATGATGAGATTTTTCTTGAGGACAAGAGAAAAGTTCGTAATAAAATTTAAAAACTAAAACATTGTTTTTTAAAACTAAGAGTCAAGTTTTAATTTTTTTTTTTTTTTTTTTCTCTTTAAAAAAAAAAAAATTAAAAAAAAAACAAAAAAAAAAAAAAAAAAAGTAAGTGCTCTCGTAAATAATTATTTATTGTAAAAAGATTGTATTTTTTTTATTCAATTATTTTTCATTATTATTATATAGTTCTTTTTCTCTGACACTAAAAAAAAAAAAAAAAAAACTTAAAAAAAAAAAAAAAAAAAAAATTAGATTTATTATTTTTATTTTAAGATAAAATATAAAAATAACCAAAAAAAAAAAAAAAAAAAAATCTAATATAAAATAAAAATAAAAAATAAAATTGTAAAAAAAAAAAAAAAAAATTACCATAAATGGAAATAGATTTAAGTTATTTTTCAAACCTCAAAGAATCAAAGAAAAATTTTAAATAATTATAATAATAATAATAATAATAATAATAAGGAAGAAAAAGTAGAAAAAGAAGAAAAAAAAGAGGAGGAACAAGTATGTGGTAAAGAAAAAGAATCAATTGAAGAAATATTATTTTGGAAAGTTTATAGAAATAAATACTTGAATAGAAAGATTTATGGAATTATTAAAACTGAAAGTTATTGTTTATCAAAAAATATCTATGATATTAGAACTAGTAATAGTGTTGACATTGATTTAATTGAATCAGTTGAATGGATGGTTCAAAATAAACATTTTGGTTTATTAAAATATAAACTTGAAAATAAGAAAGGAGAAACAAAACATATTAAAATCATAAAAAAAACACCACAGGTTTTCTTTCAATCATTTAATAATGCCACTCCAATAGAAATTGAAACCTTAAAAGAATGTTTGGAAATTTTAATGACAAAGTATACAATTGAATTCCAAACCTGTGATCTAATTGATGCAACTTCCAAAGCCAATAGTGTAATTCCCTTTAAGATTTTAACATCTTCTCCTTACAATTTGCCAATGTATAACTACACAGTTGAAAATGCCCTAACTAATTGTGATTTAAAATATTACAAAGAACTGATCCAAGTTATTGGTGATGTTAGTGCCTGTATCAATGTCAGCGGCGGTGAAGAAGAAGTAGATTTCAAAAATATTAAATTACCAGAGAATATTAGAGTAATTACATTGGAATTAATTTTAAAAAATATTTCATATCAAAATGAATTATTAAAATTTATTTTACAATTTGCAAATTTATTTTCAATAGAATTAATATCAACCTTAGAACTCCCACAAATGTTAGTAGGGAATATTGAATTTGAAACAAAAGTGAAAATGTTAGATTATGGTTTATTCGAAAAAAAAAGTGTTAAAAAGATTCAACCAGAATTCAAACAATCATTTTATCAATTATTATTTTGTTTTAAAACTCAATATAGAGGTAAAGGTCCATTTGATTGTGGTAAAGTTTTTATACCAGATGAAATAAATGAAAAGATAAATGAAATAATTAAAGATAATAAAAATTTAAAAGAACTTCAAAAATTAGTAATTATTGAAACAAAATCAATTCATTACTTTTACTCAAATTATATGATAGAATATGGTGAAACAATTGAAGAGTATCATATCAAACATGATGGTTGTAGTTGGACCAATAATTTAAAATCAAAAATTAATGATGATAAAATTCTATTTTTTATTAATTATTTATCATTATTCAATTGGTGTTGTGAAGAGGAATTTGAAACAATTGATTTTAATCAAGTTTCTTATAATTCTTTATTATCATCAATTATGACTTTACAATATAATGAAAATTATATATTAATTGATAGTTTTGAAACAATTGATTGGATTTCAAATGGTGCAATTGGACCGTTTAGTTTAAGATTTATTTCAAAATTTCAAGATAGATTCGTTTTTAGTTCAGCTGAAATTGCGAAGAGCGTTATTGAAAAATGTTGTAATGAAAAGTCAATTCTATCAATTCTATCAATTAAAAATAGAATTTTTTATTCTGCAATTTTAATTTGCAATGATGATTTATTTGAATTGGCGAATTCATTAGAATTAGGAATAACTAAATTGGGAAATGATTTTAAATTACCAGAAAATTATTGTTTTACAATTGATCAATTAGGATCATTATCAAGATTTATTAAAGAAGGAAAATATGTTTGCCATTTTAATTTTTTATTAAGTTTTATTGAATCAATTTGGAGATCAAATGCAACTTCAATTCAAGAAGTAATAGATAAAGTAGATTTTAAATTTCTTCCAATTACTTTTATAACAAATAGTTTTTTTAATTATAAAAATGAACATAGAAAAGCAACTTTGTTTCTAAGATTAATTCAAATCATTGATTTTGAAACCCCATTCACTGATGGAAACTTACGATCAGATAGAATAATTTATCAAAATAATATACCATACCTATTCAATGTCCATAGTCAATTGATTGAAAATTATATTTCAATAATTACAGAAATAGTTGATATTGTTAGTGGTTTAAAACAACTAAGATCGAAACAAGGTGTTACTGAGTATAAATTAGCTAATATGACAACTATTTTCAAATCAATTTTAGAATACATGTATGATTTATTTTTAAGTATTAGTAATATTGAAATTAAACAACTTAATTTTGTACACAATTATATCGTTTCAAATGGTATACATATTGAAAATACATTATATCGGTGTTATTTTTATTTATATCATAGATCAACTAAATTGACAAAGTATGTTATGTCTAGACCTGGAATACTTGAAGTTATTAAATTAGTAAATAATAGAAACAGAGTTTATGATTGTAATATTAATTATGGGCCAAATGGAGTTTACGATATTAAAAATTGGTTAAATACAAAAGTTTTCACATTTAAATATTTATTTAAACAAGATAATTCATTAGAAAAGATTTATTTTGATTTAATTGAGCATTTATCACTTAAACAACATCAATCAGAACCATTGAAATTATCTGAAAATATTTTCAATGATTTAAATTTCTTTTTAGAAATTAATAGAGTTGATCTTTTTTATCAATTTTATAATAAACTCTCAAATGATTCGAAATATGATAAGATTTGGTTTAACATTGAACCAACACTTTTAAATTCAATTTGTTTAAAATTGAATTTACAAGAGTTTATTCAAATCGTTGAATTCATTTGTTCACCACTTGAAAAGAATAAAAGAATGATTTTACTTCAAAGATTATTAAATTGTTGTTTACTATCACATAGATTTGATTTTATTGATTATTTAGTTGAACAATTTTCAATTCAAATCACTGGTATAAATTTCTTTTTTATAAAAAAAAGAACAAAACAACAAAAAGAAAACTATGATTTTTATCGTGAAGCAAAATATATGCTAGAAAATCATTTTGATAAAATTACTCATCCAGAGATACACAAAATCCAAGAACAAAATTTAAAAATTAAAATTATTAAAGAAACATTTTTAATTCAATTTTATTGTTATCTTAGAAAAGTACGTGATATTCATTCTTTTTTAGAAGCTCCAACTGAAAATAAAATTCAAATAATAGGTTGTTACTTAAAGAAAGATTATAGAATCATGTTTCAAGAAATACCAATTAGTACTTATAATTATCAATATGAAGCACTCTTTGTTGATTTTAAAAATTCTTTTAATGGTCAAGATATAATAGAAGATTATATTAATTCAATTTTCAATGAATATCAAAAAATTGGAATTAAATCATCTGAAACTTATTACTTTCGTGTGGATAATATTTTTAATGAAGCATTCAAAAGAGGCGATATTAAATTATGTAATTTAATAGCAAAAAGTTACCCAAAAAAATTCAAAATTTTAAAAAAGGCTTGTTCAGTTGCAATTCAAAAAAATCGTTTACACGTTATTAATTATTTCTTAGATCCAGACAATTGTAAAGATTTAATAGCTAGTTTTGAAAATGACAATTATTTAACAAATCATTTAAATCTAGAATTAAAAAATTATAAAATTATAAATTTAAATAATAAAATAAAATCAAATAATTAATAAAATAAAAAAAAATAAACAATTTCAAATCATATAATTCATATATAATTAAAAATTAATAATTATTAAAATAAAAAAAAAAAAAATAAAAAAAAATAAATTGTAAATTATTTTATGGAATATGTGTTTTTTTAATTAATTAAATAAAATCTTTATTAATTAATAGTATAATTTTTTTAATAAATTTTGGAATATGAACGGCGGAAATTGAATCAAATAAATCTTCTTCTTTTAAATTATGAGGAGTTGATTTTATGATTGCTAAAGAGTCTTCAAAATTTGAAGCTATAATAAAGTTTCTACAAAGTTTTAAGATACCAATCGCTGTTGAATAAATGAAAGCTTCACCTTCCATGAAATAAGAATCCCAAATTCTAAAAACAATATTTAGAGGTAATTGTTTTGTGAATAAGGTCATCATCCATTCCAATAGGAAATGTTCAGTTGATAATTCTAATTGTTGAAATTTATCATAAAGTTTTGGAACATGATTCTTGAATAAAAGGTCGAAAATCTTTACATGATTAACTATACCTCTAATATCCATTTTGAATAGACTATTAAAGAAATGATTATTCAATAGGTTGGTAAAGTAAACGAATGATTCGAATGGGTCCATGAATAAACAGAAAACAGCCGCCAAATAGGACATACCTTGAACATAGCCAATTTGCGGTGTATAGAGTGCGAATAGCAATAGAGTTGTACGTAGTTGTTCATGTAAAGCGCCGGCAGGATTGAATAAACGAAGTTGTGGGAAAGTTCTTGGTAAATCAACCTTTATCATATTGAATGTTTTAATAAATGTTGAATACTCTTTTGGAAGATTTGGGGGTAAATTAGCTTCGAATCCCTCACCCAACAATACCAAATCCCTATTGTAACGATCTTGTAAATCCGATAACTGGTCCAATAAACCATGATACAACGTACCATTGATTTCCAATTTATTACCAATTGCACGTTTCCAAATGATACCACGAATCGTTGGTGGAAAACCTCTTCTCCATAGATCTCTCCATTCTTTTTTATTAGTTTTCATTTTATCAAAATCTGGTAAAAATTTAGTTAAAAGTACTTGAATCAATAATTCCTCTGTTGATTCTTCACTACCATCACTTGATAATTCGATTTGATTTAAAATTGGATTATTCGATGGTAAACTTGTAGTTGTTGATAATGATTGTGACGTTGATTTACTCTTGAATAGAAAATCATTTAAATCTCTATAAAATGGTTTTGAAATTTTAATAGTTTCAAAACCACCACCTGCACCATTATTATTATTATTACCTTCATGACTATCATTCTCTTCATTACGACTACCACCACCGGAACCTCCACCAGAACCACCACCTTCTTCTAAACTACTTAAACTACAATTTAAATCATTTGATTTACTACTAATATAATCTTTTTGTAATAAAAAGAATGATTTTTCAAATTCATCATTTGTAGTTATAATTGCATCAGGTGATGGTTCTTCATTCTTTTTATCATTTACAAAATCAATAAATGATTGAAATGATACTGATAAACCATCAAATACATCTAAACTACCTCTATTATTATTATTATTATTACTATTACTATTATTAATTATGGATTTACTATTTCTTTTTAAAGAAGAAGAAATATTATTTTTATTAATTTTACTACCATCAATACCATCAGTAATCATACGTTCAATCTCTTCAATATTTGATTCAAATTCTTCTAAAATCTCTAAATTTGTTTGTTGTTTTTGTTTTTGTTTTTCTTTTAATTTCTTACTATTTGTTAAATGATCTCTTAAATTTCTATTTGAAACTATTGCAACCGAATGCCATCTACCACATTGCACCGATTCAACAAAGTATGGTAATAATGCTGGTATCACTGTTGGATAATTTACAAATGAATCTTTATCAATTGATGAATGGTCTAGTGGAATACCCAGTTGACCAAATTCACCTTGTCCAATTGATAAACATTCACCATTTTCATTTAAAATTAATGTATGTGAATAACCACTTGAAATTTGTTTAATTCTATTACTATTATCATTATTTTCATCCTCATCATCATTATCATCATCATCATCTTTTTTATCTTCATTTTCATTATTATTATTTTTATTTTTTAAAGGATTTAACCAAATAAATTTTGTTGGTATTAAAATATCATCAGATTTACCTAATGGTATTGACCAACCAAATTGATAAAGTTCTCTTTTTTCTAATGTAATAAAGAAAGAATTAAAATAACCACAACAAATTTGAACAATCTTTTCATTTTTATCAATAACACGTTTAATTTCAAATGGTGACCAAATATCATGTCTGAAACCTGTACCTAATTGACCATCGGAGCCTTTACCCCATGTTAAAATACCTGAATCCAATGTCAATGCCATACAATGACTATAACCACTTGAAACACTAATTACTGTCACACCTTTCTCTTGTAGAGATTTAATCTTTTTAGGTGAATTAATCCAACGTGGATTTTGTGAAACGAATGAATAATCTTCACCATGTCCGAGTTTACCATGTTCAGCACTACCCCAACTGTAAACATGATATTGATCACTCAATGCTAATATATGATTTGATCCACATGATATTTGAATTATCTTTATTGAATTCATTTGATCTGTCATCATTTGTAATTCATTATTAATTACACCACCTAAAAAATTATTATCATTACTACCACCAAATGATAATACTTTAGTTGGTGTAGTTTGTTTAAATTTTAATTCATTATTTGTTGCTGCTGATGATGATGATGATGATGATGATAATAAATTTGGACTATTATTTGCTGTTGTGTTTGGTGTTGAATTATTTGATGTTGTTGTTGATGATGATAATGATCCTAATGTTGCTCCTCTTTTATTATTATTATTGTTATTATTATTATTATTATTATTATTTTCGTCATTTTCATTATTATTATTATTATTATTACTACCAACCATTTCTTTTATAAAATTGCTAACACTACTAAATGGACTTGATGATGTTATTGTTGAACTATTTACACTTTTTCTACCATTTATCCATTTTTGTTGTTGTTGCTGTATTTTTTGTTGTTGTTGTTCATTTGATAATGTTATATATGATCTAGTTGAATAAGTTGATGTTAATGAATCAATTAATAAAGATGTTGAAGATGCTGAAGAGAATTGATCTAAAGGTTGCGGTATTGGTGATAATATATTTTTACCACCTTTAACTCCACCTCCACCACCTCCGCCTCCTTCTTTATTACTGTTGCTATTATTATTATTTGTTGTATTATTATTAATATTATTTTCTTTTTCATTTTTATTTACAGGTTGACCTAAAGCTAATTGACCTTCAATATTTGAACCCCAATTATAAATTGAACCTTGGTCAGTTAAAACAAATGTAAAATCTAAACCAGTTGAAACTTGTATAACTGAATCACCAGATAAAGCTTTAATTAATGAGAATTTTTTAATGTTTTTAGGTTTACCATATTGATTTTTTGAATCACCATGACCTAATTGACCACTAGAATTGGATGATCCCCAACTATATAGATCACCAGAATCTGATAATACTAATGTATGTGTTGATCCACATGATAATTGTACAATATTCTTTTTATTTAATTCTGGTACTTCAATTGGTTCAATGATATGTTTATCACCTTGATTAACACCTCTACCCCAATAAAATATTTGTTTAGAATTTCTATAATCTTCGTCATCCATATTTATTATTATTATTGTTCTTTCTTTTTTTTTCTCTCTCTATTTGACAATATTATTTTAATTTAGTTTTATTTATTATTTTATTTATATTTTATTATACAATTAATTTACTTTTACTAATATATGTTTTTATTTTTTTTTTTTTTTATTATTTTTTTTTTTATTTTTTTTTTTATTATTATTATTTTTATTATTATTATTATTACTATTACATATATTATATTATATTTTATATTATTTTATTTATTGTGTTATTGTTATTCTATATTCATCTTTTTATGTGTATATGTATATGAGTTGGTGTGTGTGTTTATGTAATTAATTAATGTAAAAAAAAAAAAAAGATAAAATTATTTTTTTATTTTTTTATTTTTTTTTTTCGTAAAACACAGAGATTTTTTTTTTTTTTTTTTTGACCAGGATTAATCACTTTTTTTAATTTTATTTTATTTTATTTTTTTATTTTTTTTTTTTTTTAAATGGCACCATTTGGTGTTTATTTTTGAAAATTTAGATATTCTTTAATTTGATTTATCATTACGATGAGTTTTCCAAACCATTCATTTTTAGCCTGGCAAAACGGGTACAATTGGTTTCAGTAAGATTTTTTTGAAGTTTATCTGGATTTCTAAAATTGCTTGCATTGTGGTAATATTTTTAAATATATGGTCATCTACTTTCAAAATTTTAGTTCTCTAAAATTTGATCAGTATTGATTCATTTTATATTACCAACCCAAACAATGGCCCCGCCCTTAGATTTACTTTAATCTGTAATATCATATGGTGAACCAAACAACGATATCTTATCATTTGAGAGATCTCAACGGCATCATATCATTTGAGGGTGGTATCTCAACGATATATTATCATCGGAGAGGTATCGCTTACATAATCATCTACATTTTTATTAAAGAAACTCCCCTTTTTTTTAATTTTTCTTATAGAAATCCAGTAATAAAACTTCAATCTAAACTTTTTTTACTTTAATAGTTATTTAAATGTTTCTTAGTTTAATATTTTTAAAAGGGTTTTCGCAACCATTAAAAAATTACCATTAGTTTATTACTACTTTTTTTTTTTTAATTAATAATATTATTATTATTATTATTATTATTATTATTATTATTATTATTATTATTATTATTATTATTATTATTATTATTATTATTATTATTATTATTATTATTATTATTATTATTATTTACCTTAGTCATTTAAATTTCTTTTTTTTTTTGGTTACAATTAAGCAACCATAAAAAACCTATATCTAAATTTTTTAATAGTATTAAACTTTTTAATATTGATTAGATTGATATGTTAGATTTATTAAAAATTTTTTTTTTTTTTTTTTTTTTTTAATTTAAAAAAGATACCATTGGAAAAACTTTATGTATTTGTTTAAAGTTATATTTATTTTTTATTTGTTATTTCTTTGTTTTCTTTGTTTTCTTTGATAAAAATGATTTTAATTTTTTTTTTTTTTTTTTTTTTTTTTTACTATTTATACTAAATAATATTTCAATTTCTATTAATTAAAAAAGGAAAAATTTCCATTTTAATTAAATCCGATTTCCCAAAAAAAAAAAAATAAAAAATAATAAAAAAAAAATTGAAAGTAATAAAAATTACCATATCTGAAATAATTTTTTAAAATACCAAAAATGGGATAAAAGTGATCTTTTTTTTTTTTCCTTTTTTATTTAACCCCTTACTTATATTCTATTTTAACTTTTTTGATGTTAAAATGTAGAATATATATATTCTTTTTTTTGATTCTTTTTTATTTTTATTTTAAATTTAATAAAATAAAATAAAAAAAAAAAATGTTGTGATTAACATATGAACATGTATGATTGATCAACTCCACTCCTTTCTTTTTTTTTTTTTTTTTTTTTTTTTTTTTATATTTGTTTTTATTTTTTTTATTTTTTTTTATTTTATAAATCTTTAAAGAAACTTCTTTTTTGATTTTGTTTTTGTTTTTGTTTTTCAATTTGTTGAGCTTTAATTGGATTTTGTTGAGGTTTTTTACGTTTAATATCTTCATCGGATGAAGATTCCTCTTCTTCCTCTTGTTCTTCGTCATCATCATCGTCGTCGTCATCACCCATTTCACTACCGCTATCATCATCGACTTTAGTAGCATTCTCAATATCTTCAATTTCATCATCATCATCATCATCATCATCGTCATTTTCAATTTCATTTGCATTTGCATTTGCAGAATCAGCATCTTCACTTTCATCCTCTTCATAGAAACTAGCAACATTCCAAAACTTTAAACTAAAATCATGAGAAATACTACCTAAATAACGATTATCTCTTGATATTGCCATACGTTCAATTGGGAATGTTGAATGTTCACCAACTACACCTAATAATTTCTTTGGTCTCAAACCAATAAAACGAATGATACCATCACTTGAACCTGAAAAAAATGTATTATTATTAACTTTAACCAATGCATCAACTGATTGTGGATGTCCTGCAAACTTTTTAACATTTTCTAAATTATTTCTATCGTATATTAAAATTGAACCATCTTGTGATCCACATACTAATTTTTGACCATTCTTTTAAAAATTAAATTTAAAAAAATAAAAAATTAAAATCTAAAAATATATAACGTATTGATTATTATATAAATAATAATCAAACTTACATCTAAAGAAAGACATGATAATAATTCATTATCAGATTTTTCAGAGATATCATCCATTGATTTTCTAACGAAATTATAAATTGAAACACCACCATCACCAGATGTAGCAGCTATATGTCTATCATCAATAGTTGTAATATCTGATATGAAATCACCATGTTCTTGAAATTCACATACTATATTTTGTTGTCTCATATCCCATACTTTAATTGTACCTTCATCATCACCTGTAAAAACCATAAATTCTTTACTAACTAAACAATTTATTGGATAACTAAAAAAAAAAAAAAAAAAAAAAAAAAAAAAAAACATATTTTGTTAGTGGAAGAAAAAAAAAAAAAAAAAAAAAAAAAAAAAAAAAAAAAAAAAAAAAAAAAAAATAATCAATTAACATACTCATGTGCTTCTTCTCTTGTATATAAAATTGAACCTGTATTAATATCAATTACTTTCATTGAACAATCAGATGATGCAGTGAAAATATCTTTTTTTTTTTTTTTTTTTTTTTTTTTTTTTTTTGAATCCATCAAGAAATAAAAATAAAAAATTAAATTATTAGAATATGATATTTTGAAATAGGTGTGTTTTTTTTTTTAAAAAAAAAATAAAATAAAAATAATAATAATACATACATTTTCCATCACTTGAAAAATTTGCTTGTCTACAACCTGATTGATGTGGTCTTAATGAAAGTTTAACCTCATTTTCATCAAGAGAATATTTAAATAATTTTAATCTACCTTCAGCATCTGATACTACTAATAAATCTTCAGTTGGATGAAAATTTAATGAAAATGGTATAGTATTGAATGAAATATCATTTGGTGCTAATTCATGGTCTCCTTCACTTGATGTATCCATTATTATTATTTATTTATATTATTATTATTATTGTTAGTGTTTGTTTTTATTGTATTTACAAGTCAAAGGTGATTTTACAACTTTAAAAAAAAAAAAAAAAATTTAATAAAAATAAAAACAACACATCACAATAATATGTGGAGGAAAAAAAAAAAAAAAAAAAAAAAATAAAAATAAAAACAAATTATAAAAATTTATTTTAAAAAAAATATTTTAAAAAAAAAAACGATTATTTCGTTTTTTCAAATCCAAACCAATTTTATTTTTATTTTTTTTTTATTTTTTTTGACTATTTATAAATCTTGAATATTAATTTTAACAAATACCCAAAAAAAAAAAAAAAAAAAAAAAAAAAAAAAAAAAAAAAAAAATAAATAAAAATAATAAAGAAATAATGATTTGGTATTATTTGCTTGAATAATAATGATTTTAATAAATAAATTTTTTATTTTGTTTTATTTTATTGGAATTCAATATTTAAATAAAATCTCATAAAGAATTTAGAATTATTTGAATTATATTTTTGTATCCATTTTTTTAATAATTGAATATTTTCTTTTAAAATAATATTTAATGATTCACTAAATGCAAATAATGCAAATATGTTATCTTTTTTAATAATTAATTTTAATAATTTTAAAAATGTATTATAATCTTGTAAATCATTTCTTTGGTAAAGAGTTTTGAAAACTTCTATATCGGCACAATGCATCATCATTGTGTTAATGAATCCATTATTATAATCTATAATTTTTTTTACTAAAAGTAAATCTCTTATATAATTACAATTTCTTTGCATTTCCATTTTTCTATTTTAGTTAATTTTTTTTCAAAAAAAAAAAAAAAAAAAAAATATTAATATTTTCTAATTGTTAATTTTAAAAAAAAAAAAAAAAAGAAAAAAAAAAAAAAAAAAAATTAAAATGTACCTATAAAACTTTAGTTTTTAAAATAATAAATAAATAATAAATAATAAATAAAAAAATTAATAATTGTAATATGTTTATTTTGAAAATAAAAAAAAGAAAAAAAATTATTTAAATATGAAAAAATAAAAAAAAAATTAAAAGAAAAGAATTTTGAGAATAAAAAAAAAAAAATAAAATAATAAAAATAATTATAATTATAATTATAAATTCACATACAGATATACTTCAAATTAATTAAGTGGTAGTGGTGGTTGAGTGTAAGTTTGCATGTGGGTCAATTTAAACTCTTAAAACGTAAATGGATTAATCATTCAAAAAAAAAAATAAAAAAAAAAAAAAAAAAATAAAATTAAAAATAAAATAAAATTGAAATAAAAATTAAAAAAAAATACATGTTGTAGAAACAATGGAGTAGTTGTAATTTTGTGTTTATTTTTGGAATTAATATTTTCAAAATAAAATTTTAAAAATCATAAAAATAAATTGTATAACAACTTTAAAAAAAAAAAAAAAATAACGGCTGTTTATTGGTAAATGATTATATTAAAAAAGTAATATAATTAAATTAAATCAAATAATACACAAAAGAAATAAATAAAAAAAAAAAAAAAAAATAAAATTAAAAAAAATAAAATAAAAAAAAGTGGTGTGGTGGATATGGTAAATTTTAAATAAAATCATTATTTCGGAACCAAAAACTATACATATAATTTGTTTTAAAAAACTGTTGTGTGTTTGTGTGTGGTGTGTAATTAGGAATTTATTTTTACAAATTAATATAAATTCAATTTCCATCCTACAAACTGATTGTTTTATTTTTTTATTTTTATTTTTTAATTTGAACAAACTTACACATATAAATTTTTTATAATGTTGTTTCAAATAAATTCAACCAATATTAAAGGTTTACAGTCGAATGTTTTTTTTATTCTTTTTATTTTTAATATTTTTTTTAACAATGATTTAATTTTATTTATTTCTAACATGGGTTTAGAATAGATAAATAGAGCACTCAGAAATACAAAATGATATAAAATATAAAAAAATGGATGTAATCATTATGTTTTTTTTTTTTTTTTTTTCCTTTAATCAATTTTTTTTTTTTTAGAATTTAATTATTTACCATTCATTTCTTGTAATTGTTTTAATTTTGAAGAAGAATGAATAGGGAAATTAATTTGATTTGAATTGGTTTATTTTTTTAAATCCAATTCAAAAAAAAAAAGGTTTATTTTTTTATTTAAGTTTATAAATTTCCTATTTTCATTTATTTCTTCTTCTTTTTTATTTTTATTTTTTTATTTGTTTTATTATATAAAAATAAAAACTGAATAAGAAAATTACTTTCAGAACTTATTTTTTTTTTAAGATTAAAGAAGTCCTGGATTTGGATGAATTAAATTTAATTTATTTCTGTTTAGAATTTTTCACAAACAATTTAAAAAAAAAAAAAAAAAAAAAAATTGAAAAAAAAAAAAAAAAAAAAAAAAAAAATTTTGAAAATGATCTCATTTTTTATAATTTGAACGTTCTCATTTTCATTTCCAAATTTTTTATATTTTTTTTTTTAATTATTTTTTTTATTAATATCGCCTTAATAAAAGGGGTAGGAGATAAATAAATTTAAAATATATATTTACATATATAAAAAAAAATAAAATGTATTTATATAATTTAACATTACAAAGACCAACATCGGTATATCAATCGATTAGTGGTAATTTTTCAGGTACAAAACAAGTTGAAATAGTATTAAATCATGGTAGATCATTAGAATTGATTAGATATGATGAAAATGGTAAAATGCAATCAGTATTATATACAGAAGTATTTGGTATAGTTAGATCAATAATACCATTTCGTTTAACAAGTGGTACTAAAGATTATATTATCGTAGGTTCAGATTCTGGTCGTGTTGTAATCTTGGAATATAATTCACAAAAGAATCAATTTGATAAAATTCATCAAGAAACTTTTGGTCGTTCAGGTTGTCGTCGTATTGTACCTGGTCAATATTTAGCAGTTGATCCAAAAGGAAGAGCTTTTATGATTGGTATGTCTTATATATTATATAAATAAATAAATAAATAAATAAATAAATAAATAGATAAATATATATATTAATACACTATATGTTATAATTATAATTTTAGGTGCAATTGAAAAACAAAAATTAGTTTATATTTTAAATAGAGATTCATCAGCAAATTTAACAATTTCATCACCATTGGAGGCACATAAATCAAATACAATTGTATTTTCAATGTGTGGTGTTGATGTTGGATTTGATAACCCAATATTTGCAACCATATCAGTTGATTATACAGAGGAGGATAGTAGTAGTGGTGGTGGTGGTGGTGGATCAATTGAGGAGATGATGGATGAAGATATTGGAAAGAAAAAGAAATTGTTGACTTATTATGAATTGGATTTAGGTTTAAATAATGTTGTTAGAAAATGGAGTGATCAAGTTGACGACAGTGCAAACATAGTGATGACAGTACCAGGTGGTACAGAGGGACCAGGTGGTGTATTGGTAGCATCAGAGGATTATATAGTGTATCGTAACCAAGATCATGCAGAGGTGCGTTCTAGAATACCACGTAGATATGGTAGTGACCCCAATAAAGGAGTATTGATAATCTCTCATTCATCACATAAACAAAAGGGAATGTTCTTCTTTTTAGTGCAATCAGAGCATGGAGATCTTTACAAGATCACATTGGACTACCAGGGTGACCAGGTTTCAGAGGTGAATGTAAACTATTTCGACACGATAGTATTGGCAAATTGTTTAACCGTATTGAAGAACGGCTTCCTTTTCGCTGCATCAGAATTTGGTGATCATACATTATACTTTTTCAAATCGATTGGTGACGAGGAGGAAGAGGGCCAAGCCAAGAGATTGGAGGATAAGGACGGCCATCTTTGGTTCACTCCTAGAAATTCATGTGGTACTAAAATGGAGGAGTTGAAGAATTTGGAGCCAACATCACATTTATCATCGTTGTCACCCATTATCGATTTCAAAGTTTTGGATTTAGTTAGGGAAGAGAACCCTCAACTCTATTCATTATGTGGTACTGGCTTGAATTCGTCATTGAAGGTGTTACGACATGGCCTATCGGTTACCACAATCACCACTGCCAATTTACCTGGTGTGCCAAGTGGAATTTGGACAGTACCAAAATCAACCTCACCCAATGCAATCGACCAAACTGATAAATATATAGTTGTATCATTCGTTGGTACTACATCAGTGTTAAGTGTTGGTGATACCATTCAAGAGAATCATGAGAGTGGTATATTGGAGACTACAACCACACTATTAGTGAAATCAATGGGAGACGATGCAATTATTCAAGTGTTCCCAACAGGTTTCCGTCATATTAAATCCGATTTAAGAATTAATGAATGGAGAGCACCAGGCAGAAAAACCATTGTACGTGCATCAGCTAATCAATCACAATTGGCGATTGCATTAAGTGGTGGTGAAATCATTTATTTCGAATTGGATCAAGCATCAAATTTAATTGAAATCATTAAAAAAGATCTTAGAAGAGATATAGCATGCATTGAAATTTCACCAATTCCAAAAGGTAGAAATATGGCACGTTTCATTGCAGTATCCGATTGGGAAGGTCCAATTAGAGTTCTTTCATTAGATCGTGATAATTGTTTAGGTCAAGTTTCAATGTTAGATACTGATAAAGTTTATATTGAAAGTTTATCAATTATTGAAATGCAATTAAATGAAATGGGTATTGAAACTAAAAAATCACAATCACAAACTGGTCAAACCACCACAACAACAACCTCAACCTCATCAGCAAGTAGTTCAGTCACAAGTGGTGGATCATTATTTTTATTTGTTGGTTTAAAAAATGGTGTTGTTAAACGTGCAACATTAGATAGTGTTACAGGTGAATTATCAGATATTAGAACAAGATTATTAGGTAGAAAACCGGTGAAATTATTTAAAGTTAAAGTTAGAGGTTCAAATGCAATGTTAGCATTATCAAGTAGAGTTTGGTTAAATTATATTAATCAAGGTAAATTAGATATTGTACCATTATCAATTGAACCATTAGAGAATGCATCCAATCTTTCATCGGAACAATCAGCAGAGAGTATTGTAGCAACAAGTGAAAATAAAATCATAATTTTCTCAATTGATAAATTGGGTGATTTATTCAATCAAGAAACTATTAAATTAAATGCAACACCAAAAAGATTTATAATTCATCCACAAACAAGTTATATCATAATTTTAGAGACTGAAACAAATTATAATACAGATAATATTGATATTGATAAAATTAATGAACAATCTGAAAAATTATTATTAGAAAAACAAAAAGAGTTACAACAAGAAATGGATATTGATGATGATGATCAAAATAATAATAATGAAATTGAACCATTTAAAAAATTATTTAAACCAAAAGCTGGTAAAGGTAAATGGAAATCTTATATTAAAATTATGGATCCAATTACACATGAATCTTTAGAGTCATTGATGTTGGAAGATGGTGAGGCAGGATTTAGTGTTTGTACATGTTCATTTGGTGAAAGTGGTGAGATATTTTTAGTGGTTGGTTGTGTAACTGATATGGTATTAAATCCAAAGAGTCATAAGAGTGCACATTTAAATCTTTATCGTTTCATTGATGGTGGTAAGAAATTGGAGTTACTTTATAAGACCGAGGTGGAGGAACCAGTTTATGCAATGGCACAGTTTCAAGGTAAATTGGTTTGTGGTGTTGGTAAATCAATACGTATCTATGATATGGGTAAAAAGAAATTACTTAGAAAATGTGAGACAAAGAATCTACCAAATACAATCGTCAATATTCATAGTTTAGGCGACAGGTTGGTGGTTGGTGACATCCAAGAGAGCATTCATTTCATAAAGTATAAACGATCAGAGAATATGTTATATGTGTTTGCAGATGATTTAGCACCACGTTGGATGACTTCATCGGTTATGTTGGATTATGATACGGTTGCGGGTGCCGATAAGTTTGGTAATATCTTTGTATTACGTTTACCATTACTAATCTCTGATGAGGTTGAAGAGGATCCAACTGGCACTAAATTGAAATTTGAAAGTGGCACTTTAAACGGCGCCCCTCATAAATTGGACCATATAGCTAATTTCTTTGTTGGTGATACCGTTACAACTTTAAATAAAACTTCATTGGTAGTCGGTGGACCAGAGGTTATACTATACACAACCATCAGTGGTGCCATTGGTGCCTTAATCCCCTTCACATCAAGAGAGGACGTAGATTTCTTTTCAACATTAGAAATGAATATGAGATCCGATTGTCTACCATTATGCGGTCGTGATCATCTTGCCTATCGTTCCTATTATTTCCCAGTTAAAAATATTATCGATGGTGACCTTTGTGAACAATTCTCAACTTTAAATTATCAAAAACAATTATCAATCTCTGAAGAATTATCAAGATCACCTTCTGAAGTTATTAAAAAATTAGAAGAAATTAGATCTCAAAAATTATTATAAATAAATTTAAAAAACTATAAATAAAAAAAAAAAAAAAAAAAAAAAAAACTATTATCCAAATTTTTTTATTTATTTATTAAAATTGTAAGTAAAGCATTTTAAATTCCATATGTGTGTGAGTACTTTTTCTTATATTTTTTCTTCTTCTTTTAAGTGAGAGAATTTATCTGGTTCTTCATTTGAATCTTTTAATTCAATTGCTTCATTTTCAAGTTTGTCTATTATCCATATTGCTAGTGATATTGGAAGAATTTCGAATAAACTATAGAAAATAATTTCAAAAATACCATGTGTTTGTTCGATTGGTGTGAAAATTAATGTTATTGTAATAATAAAACGAACAAAGAAATATAACATACTGAATATTAAAACTTTTCCAAATTTAAATTTAAATTTTGTAAATGAATTGATGTAATACCCATCATCTCTATTGAATTCTTTTACAATTTTAAATAAAGACCTTAAAATGTTTTATTAATTAGTAATTTTTTATTTTTATTTTTTTTTTAATACTATAGAATATACATACATGTCACCAATAAAAAATGATAAAACACCAAAAAATAAATATATTACGGATACAAAAAATTGAATTGCTTTTTGAGGTTTTGAGTAGGGTAGTGTATTAAATGATTTCATTTCTTTTAGAGAAAACATTAATTCATAAAAAATCATTGAAAATACAATAAAATATACCACCAAATTTATTATTATTACTCCTTTTTTATATAATTTCAAATCAATATTATAACAATTCCCCCTATTGTATATTGAAAATCTATATTTATTTATATATTAAAAAAATAATAAATTCTATTAATAAATTTATAATTTAATTAATTATGTTTATTGAAAATGATAATTACAGTAAAAGTGAAATACATGAAAATAAAGTTAACAAACATAATGTACCCAATGTATGAACTACATAGAGTATATCTCCTATATATTTTTCATGAATTAATCCTTCTCTATTAACTATAAATAGAGAAAAAGATAAAATTCTAAATAAAATCCCCAATATTAAAAAAAAATGTAATTCTTATATTTTTTTTTTTTTTTTTTTTTTTTTTTTTAATTAAAAAAAAGGTAAACTTTGTTAATAGCTATAATATTATTTTTAATAAATGTATATTTATTTACTTTTTATTTTTGTATATGCAGTTGTAAAAATTAATAGAGAAATATATAAGAATATTAAAACGATATCAATGGTAAAGAATGTAATATCTCCATTTATTGTTATATTTTTAGTTTTAAAATTATAATTATTAAACATGATTTTTTATTTTTGATAATAATAAATTTTTTTTTTTTTATGTTTAAATACTTTTTTGAATTAAAGGGAAAATAATTTGAAATTGAAATTTATATTTTCCCTTATAATTTTAAGTTAATGGAAAAATCCATATTAAATTTACCACAATATTTAGATTAGTGGGGGTTAGTTTGTTCAATATATTTTTTTTATCTCTTTAAAAAAAAAAGAGGTTTATGTTTTTATAAAATATTGAATTTATTTTTTTTCACGAAAGAACATTCTTTGATTTTTTTTTTTATATTTATTATTAATTTATTTTTTTTTATAAATTTTTTTTTTTTTTTTTATTGTTATTTTATGTGATTGTAAAATTTAATTTTTATTTTTTTTATTTTTTTTATTTTTTTATTAAAATAGGGTTTTTTAATTGTATAATAAATATTTGAATGTGGTGAATTATATAATATTATTATTATTATTTTTTTTCTTTTTATTATTTTTTTTTTTTTTAATTAAATTTAATTATTAAAATTGATGACGGAATTGAAGAATCATTAATTAAATTATCAGTTTTTAATTTTTTTGGAATTTGAAGTACTTTTAATGTTAATGGTAAAATACCTGGTGATAATAATGGTTGATTATAACATTTTGGTAAAAATAATTGTTCCAATTCAGTTGGTAAAACATTAAATTCAAAAGGTTGATTAAAATTACCCCATTCATCAAATTTTAATATCTTTAAGCCATTTGGTAAACATCCAATTTTAATTTTATTATTAAAACAACCACCAATTTCTAAATGTTTTAAAGATTTTGGTAATAAACCTAATTCAATTTCAGAATTGAATGAATAACCAAATTTTAATACTTGCAATCCTTCATTGAAAAATCCACCATTACTTAAATTAATATTAAAATCATTTCCAAATGTTAATTCTTTTAATGAATTTGGGAAGATACAATTATCATCAATGTTATTATTATTATTATTATTATTATTAATATTATTATTATTATTATTATTATTATTATTATTATTATTATTATTATTATTATTATTATTATTATTATTATTTGGTAAATTAATAATTAATTTTTTTAAACCTTGATTTAAGAAACCATTATTAAGTAATTCATAAATATTTGAATTTGAATTTTGAATTGAATAATTTAATGATTGTAAAGTGATTGGTAATGAATTATTTTCAATTATATTTGATTCAGTTGAAACTGTTAATGATTCTAAATTTGAAGGTAACATTTCTTTTGTAATGATTTGTTTTGGATCTTTTAAAGATATATAAATTTCTAAATTTTTAATTGTAGAGTTTCTATATAAAAACTCATCAATTTCAAAACCAGTTGACATTAATTTTAATGATGTAATTGATTTTGGTATTGAACTAGTTGGTACGGTTAATCCTTTATTAAATTGACTACTAATTGATAGTTTCTTTAAATTAATAGGAAAAATTGATGGTGGTAATATATAATCATTTGAATGACCAATTGATAAAGATTCAAGTGACTGCGGTAAAACACCACTTGTTAATGGTTTATCGTATCCAATGATATCTAAATTCTTTAAACCTTCATGAAAATCACCACTTTTTAATTGGTGACCACCATTTTTCCAATCATCACCAAATGTTAATGATGTTATTGTTGTTGGTATTTTAAAATTTTCATTATTATTATTATTATTATTACTAATATTACCATTAAAATTTGAATAACATCTAAATGATAATGTTGTAATATGATTTGGAATTGTAGTTGAATCAATTAAATAATCAATTTCACTGTTTATATTGAAATTATAAATTGATTTAATTGATTTTGGTAATGAACCACCATTTTTTAAATTTGTTGTAACTGTTTCATTCTCGAATGGGAAATGTAATTCTTCAACTCCTTCTGGTATAATTGAAACATTAATATTGGATTGACTAATATCAGTTAATTTAATAACTTTTAAAATACCATTCTCATTCTTTGGTAAATCTTCTTTTGTTAAAACTTCTGAACCTCTATATACTAATGTTGTTATAAATTCTTTGAATGGATATTCTTGAAGTTCCTTTAAACTTTTAAATTCTATTAAACTATTTAAATCAACTAATTCTTTGTTCATTCTTTATCTCTGTTAAAAAAAAAAAAAAAAAAAAAAAACTTAAATATAATTTTTTTAATCCAAAAAAAAAAAAAAACAAAAAAAAAACTCCGCTAAATTTTCCAAAAAGGAGATATTTTTTCCCAAAAAATAAATATCTTAATTTATTATTTTTTAATTTTTTTATTGTTTATTTAAAAAAAAAAAATATTTTCGTAAGATTCTTAAGAATGTACAAAAAAAAAAAAAAAAATTAATAAATAAAAAAAAAAAAAACTAAATAATAGAATTTTATATCATTTAGTTCATTGATAAGTGTTCAGTTTGTGAAAAAAAAAATATTAAAAAAATAAAAATAAAATAAAATATTTTTCCTTAAAATATGATCTGCAAACTTCAAAAAAAAAAAAAAAAAAAAAAAAATGCATATAAAAATTAATTAATAAGTGGGTGGTCCCAAAAAAAAAAAATATAAAAAAAAAAAAAAAAAAAAAAAAAAAAGATTTTTTTATTTAATTTTAATTTTTTTTTATTTTTTTTTATTTTTAATTTTTTTTCTTTTTTTTTTCTATTCCTTTTTCTTTTTTTTTTTTTTATATTTTTATTATTTTTTTTTTCAAATCCTTTCACACACAAAAATAAAAATAATAAAAAAATAAAAAAATAAATATAAATTGATCAAATTAAGTTTTTTTTTTTGTTTATTTTTTTTTTTTTTTATTTGTTTAATAAAAAAAAAAATGATTATAAAATTATTTTTTATTTTATTTATTATTTATTTTACAAGTTCACTGGTTAATTGTAATGATATTATTAGTGATAGTGGTAGTAGTAATAATGGTAGTAATAATCAAATTATAACATGCAATACATATGTTGATTCGAGTTCAAATTCCTCAGTTGGTTGTGGTACATTGAATTTCCCATGTTCAACAATATTTAGTGCAATTCAATCATGTAATCCTTCTTATCAAGAAATTACCCTAACAATAGTTCCTGGTACTTATTATATAAATACTACAACTTTTGGTATTTTAACCAATAAAACTATAAATATTATAAATAATGATTCAACATCATCATCATCTTCTTCTTCTTCTTCTTCCTCCTCTTCTTCACCTTCATCAAAATCACATTCAAAAAAAGAAGTTATATCATCAGATGATTCAACTACATCAACATCAACAACATCATCATCATCATCATCATCACCACCATTTATTTTATCAAATAAAGTTATAATTGATTTAACAGATGCAATTGATTCATTTATAAATATTAAACCAAGTAAGAGTAATGATTTAACGACCATTTATATTTTGGGTATTACATTTAAAAATGGTAACCAATCAAGTGGTTCAGTAATTTTAAATCAAGGTAGTTGGGTAGATATTACAATCGATCAATCATCATTTATTAATAATGGTGCAAGTCAAGTTGGTGGTAGTTTTGCAATGATTAATGGTATTGGTAATAGTGGTGGTGGTTCTGGTGCAATTAATAGTACTTTAACTATAATTAATTCAAGTTTTATTAATACAACCACAACAACAACAACAACAATATTAAATAATAATAATCAAAATCAATCAAATGAAATTAAAAAAGAATTAACAACAATTGGTGGTATAATTTTTTCAAATTCAACAACACTAATAACAATTAATGATTGTAGATTTTTTAATAATAGTGGTAATAATGGTATTGGTTATATTTGGTCAGGTTATTTAGTGATGAATAATTCATTGATTGAAGGTAGTAATTGTTCACCAGCATTCTTTTTCAATTCAATAAGTGGTATGGGTACAGGTTCACCATTGTTCTTGATATCAAATACAACATTTACAAATGCAATCGGTGGTGTAGGGTTTGTTGTTTTTGGTTCTGATTCAACTACAACCTTTCAACAATGTACCTTTAGTGATAATGTTAATACCATACCATTATCTCTAAGTAATTCCTTCTCAAATGTATTGGTCAATCAATGTTTATTTTCAAATAATAACAATAGTAAATCATTGACAGAGTCGGCAGGTGCAATTAATATCATTGATTCTTCAATTATAATAGAGTCTTCCACATTCATCAATAATAGAGCAGCCATTGGTGGTGCAATTCAAATGAATGGTTCATTACCTGAACAGTATGTAAAAATCTATAATTCAGTATTTAATGGTAATAATGCAACCGATATTGGTGGTTCTATTTTCTCTCAAGAGGGTCAATTATATCTCTACAGTTGTCAATTCTTAAATAATGAAGCGGTTGCTGGTTCATCAGTTTATTGTTTAAATTCAAATATAAACTTTAGTAATATGACATTTAACAATAATACCGATTCATCAATACCAACTCCAAATGGTATTGGTTGTGGTTCTGGTAAAGTTTGTTCCATTCAAGGTGATCAACAATTTCAAAATAGTTGTTCCTATGATTATCAACCTGATAAACCATCATTACTATCTCCTGGTGAAGTGGCTGCAATCGTAATTTGTGTTATAATTGGTGCTGCTATCATTGCAACTGTTTTGATTTTAATCATTCGTAAAATTAGTAGAGGAAGAAATGGTTATTCCAAAATTGTTAATGGTTAAACATTTACTACTCGACTTTTTATAAAAAAAAAAAAAAAAAATTAAAAAAAATTATAATATTATATAAATATTTTATATGAAAAAGGTCTTTTTTTTTTCCATCACTAGATATTAAATAAATAAAAAAAATATTAAAAAAAAACAAAAAAAAAAAAAATAAAAAAATAATTTTTATTGTTACTTTGTTTTTAAAAAGTTTTGTATTAATATATACCATATTAAGTCCATTATGGTTCCTATTAGTTTTACTTTTAATTTTATCATTTATTTATAGTAATTCTGACCAAGGGTCACAGTTAGTATTATATAGTAGAATAAAATGCTGGAGAAGATCTTTGAATTGCTTTAAGATTATAAGAAAATGTTTTTTATTAATAAGTCTTCACCCCACAATTTACATTTTTCACAAAACAAATCTCCTCCAATGATTTATCTAGCTTTTTTGAATTGGACAAGTACATTTGATAATTTTATTAAAATTTTATTATTATTTTTTTTTTTTTTATTTTTTTATTTTTTTTTATCTAAAAAGTGTGTTGACGGAATTGAATGTTGGTTCGTTGTCTAATTAGTTTGTTGATGTTAGATTTTGCTTTGTCCCATGCTGCTTCTTTTTAAGTTCGTTTATTATTTGATCTTTGATTATTAAACCTTGTTTTTAAAAAACCGGTACAAGCTAAATTTTTTCAAAAATATCGATTAGTTCGGATGGTGTAGTCGGTTATCACGAATCCTTAACACGGATTAGGTCGTGGGTTCGATTCCCGCTCTGAATACAAACTAATATTTTTCATTTAAATTTACATTTAAAAAACCTATATTTTTTTTTTTTTTTGAATTGGATAACGCATGAAGGTCTGATCACAGGTAAAAAAAAAAAAATTGGATAACGCAATTATAATAATATAACCAAAAATATCAACATATAACAATATAAAAATTTAAAAATTTAAAAATCTAAAAATTTAAAAATGTAATAAAATATAACAATATACCGCTTTTAGGTAAAAAAAAAAAAAAGATAACGCAATTATTAGTTGCTTCTCCTACAATGATAATACAATCAAAGGCTTCACTCTACCAAATTCCAAATCATTAAAACTCACTGCATTTGCTGACGACATAGCAACCTTTACAAACTCCACAGAAGAACTAATGAAAATTAATACTAAAATCCAAAAGTACTGCTCAGCAACATCATCATCGTTAAACAAAGAGAAAACAGTAATGATGGCAATAGGAGATAAACCACACGATCTACCATTCCAAGAGAGTACAGTCCCAGAAAGATATCTTGGCCTCAATTTCACCAAAACAGGTTTAAATTCAAAATACAACACTTTAATCCAAGAAATGAAAAACAATCTAATAAAATGGAAATCACAAGCAATAACGATGAAGGCAAAGATGACAATTCTCAAAACATACGTTCTATCCAAATTAACATACCATCAATACATGGATAATCTAAATGAAGAACAAATTGAGGAAATAAATAACATGACCAGATGGTTCTTATTCTCCTCAGTTAAGAATACATATACAGAAGAGAGAAAATACAAAACTATGATGAAAATAGACAGAGCATATGCAGATTGGAAAGAAGGAGGCATAAAATTATGGGATATAGAACTAAGACATATAGCATTCAAAATCTGGTACATGAACAGGCTACTCCATAACAACTACAACAACAACAACAATACTTTACAAGAATGGTACATGGAGCAATTAAGTAGAAAAAAGCCCACACTTCAACCCTCAACGATATGTGCAGACACTGGGGTGTATTCAGAGTCAAATTTTACCAAAATCATCCAAAGATAAATGAACTTCCAGACTGTATAAGAAACGACAATGATGAACCACTAAAACTGAAAGAAATTTACGAACTCATGATCAAAGACAGACACCCAACACCAAGAAGAACAGAATGGCAGAAGTTATGGGCGGTGAGATACAACACAGCAATACCCAAAGTATTCATAAACATCAACAGCATTTCTCACCAAAAAGGTAGAAACACCCTCTTCAGATTCTTCTCAAGATCACTTCCAGGTATCAACCACGAAAGAGACACCAGATGCAAGATCTGTGGCCACCTATTCAGAGACCCTTATTCTCACCTCTTCACTCTATGCCAAGATATCCTAGATATTGAAAAAACCATCATATCAACAGTTAACAAATTATCATTCATCAAAATCCACAGATGGTCAATGGATACCT
Source organism: Dictyostelium discoideum AX4 (assembly GCF_000004695.1). Taxonomy (NCBI): domain Eukaryota; phylum Evosea; class Eumycetozoa; order Dictyosteliales; family Dictyosteliaceae; genus Dictyostelium; species Dictyostelium discoideum. The sequence goes on along the minus strand of NC_007089.4, from coordinate 5,939,053 downwards.
TAGACATATCAAAATACAACAGAACTGAGAGAATCTTCCCCAATCTCATAGGAATAATAGCACACCAATTATGGAAGATAATCTGTCACAAATTGTTCAACACTGATGAAAGCAAACCAGAGCCAAAATTCGAGCAAAAGGTCATAGAAACAGAATTACTAAATCTCATCGAAACTGAAAAATTCATCACACTAAAGAAAATCAAACACGACGAAGCAATACTAAAAAACACCAATCAAGATCTTCACAAATACAAATTCAACAAAGCCTGGCAAACCCCAGCATTTCCGAACCCTCTTCAAATTTAAGTAGTAGTAAAAAAAAAAAAAAAAAAAAAAAAAAAAAAAAAAAATATAATATAGTTTAAAAAATTTAATACAATTGAATAATAAAAATAAAATCGTTTAACAAACACCGCCGAAAAGACACAAGGACATTCCTTGAAGGTCTGATCACAGGTAAAAAAAAAAAAAAGTTGCTTCTCCTACACCGCTTTTAGGTAAAAAAAAAAAAATAGTTGCTTCTCCTTAATATAAAAATTTAAAAATTTAAAATCTAAAAATTTAAAAATGTAATAAAATATAACAATACACCGCTTTTAGGTAAAAAAAAAAAAAAGTTGCTTCTCCTTGAGATGCTAGATCTCATTTTATTTTTAGTTTTTTTTTTTTTTTTTTTTTACAGGGTCTCTAAAAGAGGGGTTAGTTTACTTTTTTTTTTTTTTTTTTTTTTGTTTCGAATTTTGAATTGGATTATTACTTTTGATTAAAACATCTTTTTTGTCCAAATTTTTTTCTAAATCTTTTTTTATTTTATCATCAGCTTCATGATTGATGTTTATGACGTATTTGAATTGGTTTTTTTTTGGTTGAGTTTTATCCACAATTTCACTTATTTCTTGTAGGCATTTGTGTTGCTTTATATTTGTGGTGTTGTTTGTAATTTTCATCTTTTTTTCTTTCTATTTTTTTTATTTTACTTTAAAAAGTTAAAAATCTGGAAATTTTCTGATTAACTTGGGTTCCAGGTTTTTTTTTTTTTTTTTTTTTTTATTTTTTTTTTATTTTTTTATTTTTTTTTATTTATAGAGAGTACTGAGTGAATTATTGTATTTTTTGAGATGTTTGGAAAGTGCTATTGCGTGAAGAGGTGAGTTCCATTGTCTGCTAAATTGTAATAGCTTTAGCGAGATTAATGAGTCTAATTTATTTTGTTCTTCTTGCCGTTGCTTTGATTTGATTTTTAATGTTTTGTTTATAGCCGCTTGTGTTCTGTCCCATGCAGCTCTTTGTGTTTTAAATAGTTCACGTATGACTTGTTGTCTATGAATTATTATTTCTATTTCATCGTGGATGAGTTTGTTTCTTTTGTGTCAAATTTTTTCGAATATAATAGCTATTAAATTGGCTATTAGTGCAATTTGTAGATGGTTTAAAATCTTAACATTCCAGGTGTGAGTGGTGTCCACACTTGGTTAAGGTGTAGTTGAAGATTTCTTGTGTGTTTTTGATGTCGAAGAATATATGTTCTGAAGTCTCATCTTCCCGACACTGTTGGCATGGCATGTTGTATATTTTTGGTAGTGCTTTAAGTGTGTATCTCCATAATAGGTCTCTACCTTTCATGTATATTATTTTTTTAATTTCTTTAAATGGAAGGTGTTTGCTATTGATTATAAAAAAACCTATATTTAACAGGATATTATTAATAAAATTTCAAAAAAAGTAAGCTTGCCCGAGCTGGTCTAAGGGGTTGCATTAAGGCTGCAATATCATTGATACAAGGGTTCGAATCCCTTAGCTTACAATAATTTTTAAGAATGCTCTTTGAATCAAAGGTTCGATTCCCCTAAAACTTAGTTGTACTAGACCAAAAATAATCTCTATTTAAATTTAATCAAAATTATAATTGTATCTTAAATTAAAAATTAATTAAAAAAATATGGACAAATTATTTAGATATTTTTTCTATTTATGAAACTAATTTTAACAAAAAAAAAAAAATTAAAAAAAAATTAAAAAGGTTATAAGACTTAATCACTTTTATTTTTTTTATTTTTTTTTAAATTCTCACACTATAATTATTATTTAATTTGAAGCCACAAACTCTTTTTAAAAATATTATTTTTTCCAATAGTCCTCAAAATTACAAATCAATTAATTACATTAAAAAAACAAATAAAAAAAGCTTTTTTTGTTTTTTTTGGTATAGTTCGCTGATATTTTCGACCCTTGCTCAAAAAAAAAAAAAAAAAATAAAAAAAAAAAAAAATTAAAAAAAAATTAAAAAATTAAAAAAAAATTAATAAATAAATCTATTTTTAATGTTTGTGATAAGATTTCCTAAGAATTATACTCAAAAAAATGTTTTTTTTTTATTTTCCCAAATACTGCAAATATCACCTCAAAAAAAGTCACACCGCTTTCTCATTTTCACACCCCAAACAAAACAAAATTAAAATTTTATTCCGATTATACCGAAAAATGTAAAAAAAAAAAAAAAAAAACTTTTGGCCAAATGTTTTTTTTTAAGATATTTAATTTATTTATTTTAGGCCTAAAACAAACCAAACCCATTTTTTTATTTTTATTTTTTTTTTTCTCTCCAACTTTTAATTATTAATTTTTTTTTTTTTATTAAAGAAATAAAATAAAATGGATAAATTTATTATTTTATTTTTATTTTTATTTTTAAATATTTCAAATGTATTTACAGAAAATGTAATACCTGAATCAATAAAGTTGGCTTTTACAAAATCAAAAGATCAAATGAGAGTAACATGGTATACAATTAATGAAACCAAAGCTCCAACCGTTTTATTTAGTACAGAGATGTTTGAACCAATTCAAGATTCATCATTCACATCAATTGGTGAAATCATTTCTTATGATACGATTGGATTTGATGGTAAAATTAATACAGCTGTAATGTCATCATTATCACCATCAACAATGTATTTCTATTGTGTTGGTGATAAGAGTTTGAATATTTGGAGTTCAATATTTAATTTTACAACCAATCAATTCGATGCACCATTTGGTAAAGTTATTCCATTCACAACATCATTCTTTGGTGATATGGGTTGGATTGAAGGTGATAGTTTAAATTCAGATGTTTACACTGTTGATAATTTAATATCACGTATAAATGAAATTCAAATTTTACATCATGTTGGTGATATTGCTTATGCTGATAAACAAAAACCATATAATTTACCAGGTAATCAAACAATTTGGAATAAATTTCAAAATTCAATTTCACCATTATCTTCTCATTTACCCTATTTAACATGTCCAGGTAATTATTATTTTTTCTTTTTTTTTTTATTTTTTTTTTTTTTAAAAATAAAAAAAAAGTTGGTCATTGTCAGATTTATAGATTTACTGATTTTTTTTTTTTTTTTTTTTTTAAATAATAAAAAAAAGGTAATCATGATAGATTTATAGATTTATCAGTTTATACAAAAACATGGCAAATGCCAGTAGATTTTGAAAGTGATTCATGGTATTCTTATGATTATAATGGTATTCATTTTGTTGGATTTTCGAGTGAACATGACTATTTCCCATTATCAAGTCAACATACTTGGATTGAAAATGATTTAAAACAATATCGTAAATCAAATCCAAATGGATGGATTGTAATGTATTCTCATCGTATGTATAAAAAATTTAAATTAATTTTTAAAAAAAAAAAGATTTTTTTAAAAGTGTTTGGTTATTAATAATATTAATTTTTTAAAGGTCCATTTTATTGTTCAGTAGTTTGGGATTGGTGTTCAAATATAGATGTTGTTGAAAGTAAAAAAATATATTTATGGTCATTAGAAGATTTATTATATAAATATAATGTAGATTTATTTATTTCTGGTCATGCTCATTCTTATGAACGTACTTTACCAGTTTTTAAAAATAAAATTATGGGTGACGTTGAATCACCAAAAGCAACAGTTCACATTGTAGTTGGTACTGGTGGCGATGTTGAAGGTGAAGATATGATTTGGCAACCATCTCAACAATGGACAACTGGTCTTAGAACTTCGATCAATGGATTTGGTTTATTAAATGTAATTAATTCAACAACCTTAAATTGGCAATTTGTTGCAAACATCAATAATACCATAATTGATGAATTTAATTTAACAAAGGGTCAATTCGATTTTTAAATAATAAATTAATTTATAGTTTTTTTATTTATTTATTATTTTTTTTAAAAAGAAAATAAAAAAAGAAAAAAAAAAAAAAAAGATTTAATTAAATAGTTACAACTACTTTTTTTTTTTTTTTTTTTTTTTTTTTAAGTAATAATAACAATTACAAAAAATGAAAAATAAATAAATTTTTAAAAAATATGAATTAGATTATTCTGTTTTTTTTTTTTTTATATGATCTCATCCATTTTTTTACATTTTATATTATCGTGTATTTTTGGGTGTTCTAGAATTTACTTTTCAACATTAAAAAATGAAAAATTTTTTTTTTCAAATTTTAAAAAAAATGACAAAAATAGATTTTTTAATTTTTTTTTTTATTCGTCCCACTAAGAGTCCAACTGAAAACATTTAGATTTGTTTTGTTTTGACCAATAATATTCAATTGCCCAAAACACTTTTTTTTTTTTTTTCAACAAAATTAAAACAATAAAAATGATGGATTTCTAATAAAATTTTAGTTTAGAATAAGATCAGATAGATTTCTCATTTAATACCTACAAATTTACAACTATCTAAGATGAATTCGAACAAATTTTTTAATCAGGATTTCGAATTTATTATAATCAATTCAATTTAATAAAAAAAAAAAAAAAAATTAACTATTTAAATGAAAAATAAAATAATTATTATATTATTATCAAAAAAAAAAAAAAAAAAATGAAATATTATTTATATTTATTTTTGTTATTTACATTTGCTAATTTATTATATTCATGTCCAACTTATCCTTTACCAATTAAAATTGATCAAAATGACCCATTATTATTAAAAGCTTATAATGATATTGATTTATTAATCCAAAGTAAAATGAAAGCTGATGGTGTTAAATCATTTGTTGCAACTATTGTTTACATGGACAAAGTTGTTTTTTCAAAAGCATATGGTAAATTGAACTATTTAGATATTAACTCACCAAATTTAACTCTTGATCATAAGTATGTATTTAAAGAAATTAAAAAGTTATTTTAAAAAAATCTTTTATATGTTTTTTTAATTTAAAATAATTATTATTTAGTTTTAGAATTTCAAGTGTTACAAAAGTATTTACATCATTAATGATGTTTAAATTAAGAGACCAAGGTATAATTAATTCATTAGATGATGATATTCGTGATTATTTCCCAAAATTTAAGATTAAATCAATTTTTAAAAAAAAAGAAGAAAAGTTTATAACATTTAGACAATTGGCATCACATCAAAGTGGTTTATCAAGAGAGACACCATGTCATAGAAATGAATTTGGAACAAGTAATTGTACAGAGAAAATTATTTTAGCAAAATTATCAAAACAATTTTTAATTTCAAAACCAACTACTTTATCACATTATTCAAATTTAGGATATTCTTTACTTGGTAGAACTTTAGGTGAATCATTAAGAATGAAAAGAATGAAAGAACAAGAGCCATATGAATATTGGGTTACAAATAATATATTTAAACCATTGGGAATGAATAATACAACATTCAATTATGAAGATATTATTAATAATACTGCACCAGGATTAGTAAATAATAATGGTAAATATTCAATACCATCAATGACAAAATCAGGTTGGAATTCACCTGGTGGTGGTGTTTTTTCAACTGCAAGAGATATGGGTAAACTATTGATACATTTATTAGGTATGAATAATAATTCACTAGATATAAGATCACCATCCTATTTAAAAGAATCAACATTAAATGAATTATTTTCACCAAGTAATTTGTTAAACGATGGGTCTGCTTCCTATGGTATGCCATTTTTACATTCGTATAGTACCAATAATTCTCTTTGGATTTTATCAAAAAATGGAGACTTACAAGGATATGTATCAAATATTGCATTTGTAAAACCATACAAATTAGGTTTATTTTTTTCATCATTAACAAGTGTTAGTAGTAGCGATGTTTATACAAATGCTGCAATTGATATTTTAATACCAGTTTATAAAAAATTATTAGAACAAGCAGCAATAGATTCAGTAATTAATTCAACAACAACAAGTTCAAATTCAACAACAACAACAACAACAACAACAACAACAACAACAACAACAACAAATAATACTATGGAATCTATTTTTATTTCAAAAATCCCTCATTCACTTTTAATTGGAATTTATACAAATGATTATGGTAATAAATTTTTAATTTTAAATCAAACAACATATGGTGATTATTTAAATAGATTATTAGTAAGTTATAATGGTGCAAGTTTAGTTTTAAATAAATTCGAACTTGATAATGAATATCCATATATTAAAAGAATTTCATTCTATAATGAATCAATACCAACTTGTAGAACAATAGCTAGTGGAAGTAATGATGAATTAATTTATTTCACTTTTAAAGATATTAATGGTACAATTATTGATTTTAATAATAATAATAATAATCAAAATATTGATATAAATAATTTATTTGTTTATAGTGTTCAAATTATGGGTTCTTTATTATTTAAATAGTTTTAAATAGTTTTTATTCTAATAATAGAAATATAATAAAAATAAATTTTAATTTTATTTTTTTTCTTTTTTTTTTTTCTGTTCACTTTTGGGGTGTTTATTTTTATTTTTTAATTTATTTATAAAACATCACCAAAAGATAAAAATGAGATTTTACACTTTACCACTAAAACCCACACAAAAAAAAAGTAACTGTTTACCAAGTGGGTGTGTGTGTGTAAATATTGATCACCCCTCAACTTTCATGGAATTATTAAATTAATTTAATTATTAAAAAATTTTTTTATTTTATTTTTAAAAAAAAAAAGAAAGAAAAAAAAAAAAAAATTAAATAATAAAAAAAATTTAATAAAAAGAAAAAAAATTAAAAAATGAATACAAATTATAAATATATAATAATTTTAATATTTACATTTTTAAATTTATTTAAAACATGTCCAACATATCCAAAACCAATAAAAATTGATCAAAATCATCCTTTATTATTAAAAGCATATAATGAAATTGATAATTTAATTCAAACAAAAATGAAATCAGATAATATTTCATCATTTATTGCCACTATCGTATACAAGGATGAAATAATTTTCTCTAAAGCATATGGAAAAATAAATCCATTAGATGAAAATTCTTTAAATTTAACTCTTAATAATAAGTATGAAATAATTTTATGATATTAAAAAATTGTTTTTTATTTTTATATTTTTAATAATAATTTTTTTTTATTATTTTTTTTTATATTTCAAAAGTATTAGAATTGCAAGTATTACAAAAACTTTTACATCATTAATGATGTTTAAATTAAGAGATCAAGGTATTATAAATTCATTGGATGATGATATTCGTGATTATTTCCCACAATTTAAAATTAATTCAATTTATAAAGATAAAAGAAATGAAAAAATTACATTTAGACAATTGGCATCTCATCAAAGTGGTTTGGCAAGAGAGACTCCATGTGATAGAATTGATTATGGAACAAATAAATGTAATGATAAAGTCATACTTTCAAAATTATCAAAACAATTTTTAATTTCAAAACAACCAAATATTTTATCACATTATTCAAATTTAGGATTTTCATTACTTGGTAGAGTTTTAGGTGAATCATTAAAAATGAAAAAAACAATGAAAGAACAACAAGCATATGAATACTGGGTTACAAATAATATTTTTAAATCATTAGGAATGGATAATACTACATTTAATTATGATGAAAAAGTTAAAGATAATATGGCAATTGGATTATATAAAAAGAGTAATGGTAGTTTTTCAATTGCTCCAATTTCACCAGCTGGTTGGAATTCACCAGGTGGTGGCATTTTTTCAACTGCTAATGATATGGCTAAATTTATGATCTTCTTATTAAGTGATGAAAATCAGCAACAGAGTGAATCATCATTTTATTTAGAAGAAACAACATTAAATGAATTATTTTCACCAATGAACCTTTTAAGAGACGGATTTAGTGTTTATGGTATACCTTTTTTACATACATATGATACAAGTAATTCAATTTGGATATCAGCAAAGAATGGTGATTTAACAGGATACCACTCAAATATGGCATTTGTTAGACCATTAAAATTAGGATTCTTCTTTTCATCATTATCAGATATTAATTCACCAGATATTTATATTAATTCAACAATTGATATTTTAGTACCAATATATGAAATCCTATTAAATGAAGAAGCATCTAAAATTCAACAAATTGAAAATTATCTTATTAAACAAGAAATTCCAATTATCCCAAATTCATTTTTAGCAGGTTTTTATAAAGATTTCCATGGAAATGAATTTTTAATTTATAATGAAACTTTTAATGGTAATGGTGATCATACTATTAATGGTAATTTATTAGTAAACTTTGATAATTCAAATTCAAATCTTACAATTCATACATTTGAACTTGATAAAGATTACCCATATATTAAAAGAATTTCATACTATGATGAAACTCTTCAAGGTTGTAGATTATTAGCAGGTGGTGAAAATGAAGAATTAATTTATTTTAATTTCATAAATAATGATAATCAACAAGAATCAACAAATTTTAATGATATTAAAAATTTAAAAGTTTATAGTGTACAGGTAATGGGTTTATTATTATATAAAATATAAAATATATTAAATAAATAATAAAATAAAAAAAAAAAAATTCCTAAAAAAATTTCTATTATCACCTTTTAATTATTGTTTTTTATTATTTTTTTTTAAGATTCTCTCTTTTTCACCTTCATCATGAGACATTTTACAATTTGCACCATAACGACACCATTTATCATTTAAAAAGAAATTACAAACTCTTACTCTATTATTATAATTATTATTATTATTATTTCCATATGGTGCTTTATTATTATTATAGTTATTATTATTATTGTTTCCATATGGTGCTTTATTATTATTATTATTATTATTATTATTATTATTATTATTATTATTATTATTATTATTATTATTATTATTAATATTATTATAATTTGTTGAAGGTGGTTGTGGAAGTGATGTTGTTATAACTCTTTTATTATTAATTGGTTTAGAAGGTAAAGGTGGGAATAAAGATTGATCATTTTCATTAAGTGACATAGAATCAATCTTTGGTAATTGAGAATTATAACTCCAAACTAATCTTGAAGGGAAAGGTGAAGAGGGTGATTGTAAAATTGGTGAAGTGAGGTGTGATTCTGGTGATAATAATAAATTAAATCCTGTAAAATCAATTTCATCTTCATCATCTTCATTATTATTTTTATTATCATTATTATTATTTCTATTTCTTTTATTATTTTTATCTAAAGTTGGTGAACGATTTGGAGTTGAGGAAGTTGAATTTGATAAAGGTTCAAATTGATTATGAACAATTGTTGTACTAAATGTATTTTGATGATATTGCTGTTGTTGAAGTTGTTGTTGTTGTTGTTTTTGAAGTTGTAATGATAATTGTTGAAGTTGAGTTTGTTGTTGAGGATACTTTAATTGTTCTTGTTGCTGTTGTTGTTGTTGTTGTAGTTGTTGCTGTTGTTGTAATTCATAAGTTTCCATTAATTTTGATTTTTGAATTTTAAAATGATACTTTTTTTCAAAACTATTTACAACAGATTTACGTAACCATTCAATTAGACCAATTTCATCAGGTGGTGGTATACCAATTTTATTAAAGAATTGAGACCAAGTTGTAATTCTCATAATTTCTTTAACTTCTTTTTGAAGATTATCACGAACATGAGTTGGAGGTCTACCCATTAATCTATCATAAGATTGTGAAATAGTTTCTAAGCTTGCACCATTGGGTCTAGCGACATTCTTTAAGAAATAAACATGAAACATTAACAAACGAATTGAGACTTGAGTGACATCAAAAGTACAACTTGGTCTATTACTATCTATGATTGGATTTGGTTCAGTTATTCCAAATTCAGGATGACGACGTAAAACCCAAAATACATTTCTATCGAAATTTTCATCGATATAAACCCTTGAAACATCTTCCCAAGAGTAATCTGAAACTGTTAATAGCGGTAAGAATTCACCCAATGCACTTGTTAATTTTTTAGTTCTATGTTCTGGTATATAGATGAAATTATAGATTTTCTTATTAATTTCAGCCAATAGATCAGGATAACGTTTAACCAATTGAACAAACAATTGATGAAATGAGCAATAACCTTCTAGTAGTCTAATGGAAGCATGAACTGCACCCTTCATCATTTGAACACAAATTGAATTCATAGCGATGCAAAGGAATTGTGAAGCTAAATCTGGTGAGAATTTCTTACTATGTAATATATCTACGATTGCAGACTCTAAACATTTCCAAGCGGTTTCACCATGTTGTTGATTCAAATACAATGGTAACCAATGAGTGAATTGTTCCTTTAGAATTGAATTTCTAACACCTTGATTAAATGCTGTCAATGATAATAAATCGAATGAACATTTAATTTCATCGATTTTACCTTTCTTATCAACAATTGATATACCAATACCTAATGTATCCTCTTCATATGATACTCTTGTATGAAAACAAAATAATTCTTGTTTAATTGATTTAATATAATCTTTTTCAATTTCCTCTTTTAATTTTTCATTATATTCATTATTATTAATTATTATTGTTGGTGGTGATGATGATGATGATGATAATAAATTTGAATTTGTATTAGTTGTTGTTGTAGTTGTTGTTGTTATTGTTGTATTTATTAATGATTTATCTTGAACAATTTCTTGTTGTTGTTGTTGTTGTTCTTGATGATTATGATGATCATTATGATGTTGATAATGTGAAATTGAAACTGTTGATGGTGATGGTGATAATGGAAAATTTTGATTATTATTATTATTATTATTGTTTTGGTTATTGAAATTTATAATATCTTGTTCAGTTAATTCTGGTGGTATATAACCTTTAATAGTTGGAAATGGATCAAATGAAGTATGACCACAAGTTGAACATTTAAAATATTTTGAAAATTGAATTGCATTTGGAATTTTTTGAAGATATTCTTGAATTGGATAATCTTCATCACTTTCTAATGATACTAAAAATGTTTGCATTTGTAATAGAATCGTATGAACGGTATAAGCTGATGACCAACCTGTACTTGATAAACCTTGTTGACCTTGAAAATAAGTTTGAAAATCACTTAAGATATCCAAACAAATTCTACCACCATCATGAATATGTGGATGTGGTAATGGAGTCAATGAAACACCACTTGGTCCAGCTGCAGGATAATTTGGAGGAAACTTTAATTCAATATGAAATACTGCACCCTCATAAGGTGATCCATCTGGTGCAACAATATTTGCATGCCATGTTAATAAATCATTATCTAATGGTTGTGCATTTGCAAATTGTATTGGATCTTTTGTTAAATTCTTTAAATCTGTCATTAAAGATTTCATAGTTGTTATTGGTATTATAATTTCTTTTTCTTCTTTTTGTTGTTGAATTGGTTGTTGTTGAATTGGTTGTTGTTGAATGATTGTTGTATTTGGTGAAATTTTAGTTGCTGTCGGTGTTGTTATTGTTATTGGTACAATTGTTGGTACAATTGTTTGAACTATTGGTATTGGTGTACTTGGTAATGATGATGAAGAAAAAGATGATGAAGATGATGAAGATGAAGTTAATGATGATAATGGTAATGGTGGCGGTGGTACATTTTGTGAATGTAATAAACTATTATAATTATTATTATTATTATTATTTGTAAAATCAGAATTTGAATTTGATAATTTTAATGGTGATAAAAATGAAGATGAAGAAGAAGAATTAAAAGATGATAAAGATGATGAAGAAATACCAGCAGATAAAATTATATTTAAAGATTGATTTTCAAATTTTAATTTCTCAATTGCAGTATTTGAAGTTTTATTTAAACCTAAAGTTAAGAAACGTAATGATTGAGAATTATTACATTTTCTTAAAGTTTCATCAGTAACTTTTTTACAACCATATAGGTTCAAAGCTTTCAAATGAACCAATTCTAAAATGATTTGACAAGATTGATCAGAAATATTCTCTGAAAAAGATAAATCTACAAATTTTAAATTTGGACAACTTATTGAATTAATTGAAATTAGTGAATGAATTAATTGACATTTATCTAATGATAAATGAACCAAATGATGTAAATTCATTGCTATACAATGTACTGTTGTATCTGTAATTAAATTACAACCTGATAATTGTAAAGATTTTAACATTTTACAATTTGGTATAAATAGTTCGGTTGTAACATCATTAATTAATTTACAATAAGAGATATCCAATGATTCTAATCTTGTAGTAATCTTTGTTTTATTACATAAAGTTTCAAAGAAACTAAAATCAATACCTGCACAACCACTAACTCCAATATGTTTTAAAGTTAAACTTGATTTTGATATAATTTCTTTAAAAAATAAACTTGAAAATGTTGAACCATTTAATTCAATTCTAATTAATTTTAATGAATTTAATAAAATTTTAAAATTATTATTATTTGAATTATTATTATTAATTATACCACCACTATTTGATAAACTACTACTACCACCACCACCACCACTACTAATTATATTAAATTCTTGTTCATTATAATTAAATAATAAAATTTCTAAATTTAAACAATAACTTAATAAAATTGGTACATTTTCTTTTGGTAAACCAGTATGAGATAAATTTAAATATTTTATACTTGAAGAGAAAACTGATAATGGTATTGGTTGATCTAATTGAAATGGTTTTAAAATTGATTGTGATGAACTTGATATTAATTTAATTTTACAATTTGATAAATCTAAATGTTCAATGATAACTCTTGATGGTAAACCTAATTGTTGTTGATGTTTTTGATTCTCTATTAATTTCAAATAATTTATTAATGGTGAATGTGATATCTTACTAGTACACAATGTAAATGATTTCAATGTCATTATAGTTTTCTTTAATAATTTACCAATTGATTCATCATTTAAATCTGTGCATCCTGATAATTTAATCTTTTCTAATTTACCATTAATTGGTACTATAACATTATTATTTGAATTATTATTATTATTATTATTATTATTATTATTATTATTATTAATTAAATTTCTACCATTATTTGAATTATAAAAATAACCTAAATTATCAGTAAATAATTGTAATTCATAGCTATGAATTCTTTGACAATGTGAAAGTTTTAAATGTTTTAAATTTGGAAATATTTTTGAAATGGATTGGATGGTTGTAATTTCAGTACATGATAAATTCAAACAAAGAAAATTTGTAAATAATATCTTTTGTTTAAGGAATGGTAGAATTAATAGATGTTCAAATTCATTTGCAAAAATTCTACAACGTCTTGCTTTTAATCTTAATAATTCTTTACAATTTGTAAATAAACAAATTATACCTTTAATTTGAATATTTGTATTTGAAATATTTACACTTTTTAATCTTTTTAATTGTGACACTATATTACAAAATATATCTTCATTAATTGAATTATTATAATAATAATTATTATTATTATTATTATTATTATTATTTAAATTATTATTATTATTATTACTACTATTATTATTACTATTATCAATTGATTTTGAAAATGAATATGAAATATCAAATTTTGTTAAATTTATAAATGAAGTTAAACTTTTAACTAAAGCAATTGGTGATGGTAATATTGAATTATAACCAAAACTATTAAATTGATATTTTCTTAATACTATTGATTTTATCATTGAAATAGATTCACTCTTTATTAAATATCTTGATAAAAATTCTATAAATTCAAAATCCATAATATCATTATTACCAACATTTATAATTTTATTTGAAATTTTTGATAAATTTGTTTTAATCTTTGGAAATTCTATTGAATTTGTCGTTGTCATTATTTGATTATTAAAATCTAAAAATAATAATGACCAAATTGCAATATGAATATTTGATTTATATAAAATATCTGTTGGAATATTTGGTAATTTTCTTTGTAAATTAATTTTATCTTCATCATCAATTTCTTTTTCATTATTTTCATTAATTTCATCTTCTACTTTTTCATTTTCACCAAAATATTCTTTATTATTATCGTTTGTATTATCATCATTATCATTATCATTATTATTATTATTACTACTACTATTATTATTATTATTATTATTATTATTATTATTATTATTATTATTATTATTATTATTATTATTATTATTATTATTATTATTATTATTATTATTATTATTATTATTTTTATTATTATTATTATTATTATTTAATTGATTATTATTATTATTATAAGTTGATAAAACTAAATTAAAAGCTTCTCTAAAATATTTACCAGATTCTTCAAATAATTGAATTGATTTCTTTTGTTGAGAAATTTGTAAAATTAAATTACCTAATTTTAAAAAAGCTAAACATCTAACACTATTTGAAATTTGAAATTTTCTTGATGCAACATCGATTGATAATAATGATGAATATAATGATGTTGATGACATTGAATTTGTAATATTACCACCACCACTACTACTATTATTATTATTATTATTATTATTATTATTATTATTATTATTATTATTATTATTATTATTATTATTATTAAAATTATTATTATTGTAATTTTGATTAAAATTTAATAAAGTTGAATTTAAATTAATTAAACCCCAATATGAAATTGAAGAATAACATTTTTCTGATAAAATTGATAAAGAATCTTTAATTGACCAAAGGTCATTATTTTTATCTTGATCAGAATTAAAACCTGAACAATATAGATTCATTAGTAGGTCACCTAATTCCATTAAACCAATATGATTTTGAGATAGTATGAAATTTGAATAAGATTTCTCTAAATACATTAAACAATTATTTCTACCAACAGACATTGATAATTGTTTCAACACTGTTGCATATTCATTTAGTATATCTTTATTATCTGGTGTTGACCTAATTGCTTCTTCAAATTTATTACTTGCCAATTTAAACAATCTTTCAGAGCCAACTGGTGGTTCTTTACCACCCAATTTCATGCATTGCAATGATAGGGCATTACCTTCTGCCAAACTAATGATATTCATATGTTTAACTCTAACATCCATACTAATTATATCCGATAAAACC
Source organism: Dictyostelium discoideum AX4 (assembly GCF_000004695.1). Classification (NCBI taxonomy): domain Eukaryota; phylum Evosea; class Eumycetozoa; order Dictyosteliales; family Dictyosteliaceae; genus Dictyostelium; species Dictyostelium discoideum. Next base: position 5,923,791 of record NC_007089.4, on the reverse strand, counting down.
ACTCTAAATGATCTTGGATCCTTTTTAAATTCAATCATTGATGCTTCACCCAATTTTATGCCTGTCATTTGTTGAATTCTAAATATTACATGATACAAATTAATTGATTCAATTAATTGATATTTACTATCTTTTTCAAATTCTGTTAATGTATTTTCAAATCTATTTTCAATTTCTTTTTTAATATTTGTCCATAATAATTTATGACTTTCAATTGGATCACCTAAAATTATATTAAAAAAATTTATAACAACTTGAATATATGGATTAGCTTCTAAAGAATGAAGTGTTTTCATTTTTTCACGTAATTCATCACGTAAAATATTTTTAAGTACTCTTGCTATAATTTCTGATAATAAAATATTTGATAATTTATTATAATCATTATTATTACTATTTAAATTATTATTATTATTATTATTGTTATTACTATTACTATTACTATTATATAAATTAAAACTACTACTGCTACTATTATTACTTAAATTAATTGTATTGTTGCTATAATTTATATTATTATTACTATTACATTCTTGATATTTTAAAATATTTTGACGTATTAAACCAAGATAACGCACATTTATACCTTCTCTATGAATAATTTCAGTTAATCTTGAATGCCAATCAATATTTGAAGCATTACTATCAATCCATTTCGAAATTTTAGGAATTAAAGTATAAAATAAATAATTTGATGCCTCTCTAACTTCATCATTATTCTCTTGCATTGATTTTGAATCTTTTACAGAGAATGGTGAAAATGCATCACTACTTAATGGTATATGATAATTTTGTACAAATTCTGGTCTAAATAATTTATAAAGATATGCTTCACCATTTGGTTTACAATTTGATATTCCACTTTTTAAATTAACTTTATTATTATTACTACTATTATTTAAATTATTATTATTATTATTACTATTATTATTATTATTATTATTATTATTATTATTATTATTATTATTATTATTATTATTATTATTATTATTATTATTATTATTATTATTATTATTATTATTATTATTATTATTATTATTATTATTATTATTATTTGTTGTTTTTAAAATTGAATCAATTGTTGGTGGATAAACTCTTGCAAAATCTAAAACATAAAATAAACCATCTAAACCTATATGACCTTCAATATCAGCAGGGCCATAAAGAAATTTTGAATCATCAATGCCAGCTTCATGACCTTTGATATTTAATTTTTTAGCAGCTAATTTCATTTTATGATTAAAATCTTCATTCGAAGCATAAACGGTTTGACCAGCATTATAGGAACCATAAACGATGGTTTCATTCTTTCTTGAGATTGGTAAGAATGAGATTGCTACTAACCGAAAACCACGATAATCTAATAATGCCATCAAAGGTACATGTAAACCATCACAACCAAAATAACGCATAACACTCTTTAATTCATGATTTGCTGATTTCATTGAGAATTCATCTGATGAATAGATTTTCACCCAATCTTGAGCAAACTTAAATAGTACACCATTGTATGCATATTTCTCACCACCCGCCTTTCCACCGATTTTGACCGGTCTAATGGTTTTAAATTTATTATCTATAAATGCTTCTTCAATGATTATTTTACCATAGGTGATGGCTGTATGAATGAAATCTTTACTTAATGCTGATAATGATTTATACTTTTCATATTTTTCATCTAAATCCTCTTCTGGTAATAATAATAATTTTTGAAAATATCCGTTCCAATCAATTGGACATCCAAATTGTTCACTATTATTAAAATCAACTATATCATTTTTAAATGGTATTTGATTATTTTGTTTATTAATATTAATATTATTATTAATATTATTAATATTAATATTATTATTATTATTATTATTACTATTATTATTACTATTATTATTTATATGTAAGGTAAAATTGTGTTTATTTATATTATTACTATTAATTGTTGCTGATGTTGTATTAATACTACTATTATGTTGTTGTTGTTGTTGTTGTTGATGATGTTGATTAAAATCATTCAAAACATGTTCTAGATATAAATTTTGAGGATTATAATAACCAGTTTCAGATCCAGAGTAATAATATGACGATGAAGAAGCTGATGTGAATGTAGATGTTGATGATGTTACTAATGATGATCTTAAACTATTATTATTATCATATCTAGTATTTTCGTTATTACTGTTGCTATTATTATTACTATTATTATTATCATCATCATCATCATTACTGTTATAACCATAACCATAATTCGAAGAAGATGATGTTGATGTAGTTGTAGTAGTGGTGGTAGTTGTATTAGAGGTCGATTGTTGTTGTTGTTGTTTTTGATTTGGTGTAATTGAAGGAGTTGATGAAGTTGATGAAGATATTTCTAAATTACTATTATCATCATTTTTATCAAATAACTGTTGTTGTTGTTGTTGAAGTGGTGATTTCCTTTCTTCAGTTGATACTATGAGCTTTGATAACTCTGGTGATATATTTATATTTAAGTGGGAGTGGATTTTGCCTAATCCCACCTTTTTATTATCTTTATTTTTATAATTTATTTTATTGTTTGCATTATTATTATTATTATTATTAGTATTATTATTAATATTATTATTATCTGAACTATTATCTAAATTATTATGGGTGTTTTTATTGTTCATAGTATTTTACAAATATTAAAATGGAAATCATAAAAAAAAAAAAATAATAAAAAAAATTCTATGTTTATATAAATGTGTGTGTGTGTGTGTGTGTGTGTATGTATGTATAATTTATTTATTTCTATTTGTTAACCATTGAAGTTTTTTTATAAAAAAAAAAAAAAGATTTTTTTGTTTTTTTTTTTTTTATTTTATTTTTTTTTTTTATTTTTGAAAAAAAAAAAAATTTAATTCGAAATAAATAAAATAATTTGATCAAAAAAAATGATTGCTCGCATCAATGAGTGAAAGATGACTCATAAAAAAAAAAAAAAACAAAAAAAAAAAAAAGTATTAAAACGAAACCAAATACGCATTAAAAAAATAAAATCTAAAAAATACATTAAGTTTAAATTAATTATTTTGAAAGTTGGAAATAAACAAAAAAACTAAAGTGATCAATTATCCATATCTATTTTTAAAATTAAAAAAAAATAAAAAGATTCAAAAAACCAAAAAAATTTTTTTTTTTTTATTTAAAAAGCATATAAATTTATATGCAACATATAAATTTATATGCTTTTTAAATTGTAATCAAACCAGAATGAATTAATTTTATTGCAAAATTACCACATTTAAAATAATTCATTATATAAAAAACTGTAATCTGAAAATGTTATTTATACTTTTAATATTTTTTTTTAAACTTTTTAAAAATTACAATTTTATTTTATATAAATTCCAATTGTTTAAAATTTTTTTTTATTTCATCATTTCTCATATTATTAATCAAATAATCATAAACTAAAATTTAAATGAATAATTATTAAATAAGGTTTCAATAGTGAACGTCTTCAACGTAGTCATTCATTACCAAGTTTAATTAATTCTGACATTATGGCTAGTTTGTTAGGTATTATTGGTATTAGAATTAAAGTCAATGTTTTCTAATAATGAATTAGTATTAAATTAACTATTGTTTAAACAAAGTAAAAAATAAATAAAAGAAAAAAGTTTTCTACAATTATTTTTCATTTTTACTTTATTAATTTTTTATTTATAAAAAAAAAAGTTAAATGTTGGGTTTAATTTTTTTTTGAAAAAAAAAAAAAAAAAAAAAAGAAAATTAAAAATTGGATCTGTGGGTTTGGGATTTTATTTTTAATCTACAAAGTGTAAGGGTAATTCTTTTCATCTTTTTTATAAAATTAACTAAAATTATTCTAGAAACAGTTTAATTTTTTAATTGCTCAATGGATGTACCAGATTAATCGTTTTTTTATTTTTTTTTTTATTGTTTGAAATATTAAAAAATGTAACTATTATTTGAAATTAATTTTTTTCCTTCTATAAAAATATATAATTTATTAAAATTAAAAACAAACAAATATATCACAATATACATTGATTATTAAAAGAATTTGGTAGATCTTCAAACTAAAAAGAGAAAAAAAAAAATTCTTTGTGTTTGTGTGGTTAATTAAAAAAAGTGAGTAAGATTTAATTTTTTAATTTTTTTTAATAGGGTTAATACATTGTTCTATTTACAAATATCGTTTTTTTATTTTCCTTTTTAATAAAGTTAGATTAATCATTTTATTTATTAATTGAAATTAGAATAATTAATCTAGATTTTAAATTTTTAGAAAGAAAGTTCAACAAAATTGATCTATTCCATTTTTAAATATTTTTACATCTTTAATAATCAAAACATATCCCAAATATATTTAGTAAATAACTGAACTATTGTATTTTTTTTTAAATAGTTGATAATTTTTTTATTATTTTTTCTTAATAATGTATTTTTTTTTTTCTATAAATTATTTTTTTTTTTTTTTTTTTACCATTAAATTAAAAATACAAACAAACAAAAAAAAAAAAAAAAAAAATTAAAAAAATGACTCTAATTTGTAAATAAATATTATGATTTCTTAATCTATTTTTATAATTATTTTTACTCCTCGATTTCTAAATTTTAAAATTTTAATTTAATTATGTAGCCTCAATTTCTAGAATTGGTTCAATTCATAATGGTAATTCTTTAAACAAAACAATCTCTGTAAATTCAAATAATGAAACCAAGGGAATTACTTCTTCATTTGGTGGTAATCAATCAACAAATTTAATCAATGCTGATATAATGGCTAATTTATTAGGTATTCTTGGAATTCATATTAAAGCTAAAGTTCTCTAAATTTTATAATTTAGAGAAATTTAACCTTCATCCAATTAATAAATTACTTATTATTTTATTTTATTATTATCTTTTTTTTTTTTAAATATTTATTTTACTTTAATTGCTTATATCAACATAACTTTAATAAAGTGTTTTATAAAGTTTTATTTCATTAAATAATAAGTTTGTTAATGTGGCGTAATATCCACAATAACAGTTGTTGATTAATTATACTATTTATTTATCCGTCTAATAAATATTTACAAATGTTTTATGGATAAGAGGACAACTCTCCTCTGATTTTTGTTTTTTATATATTATTCCCCACGCAAAATTTTGTAAAGAGTCGAACCATTGACCCAACTGTGTTTTTTTTTTTTAAAAAAAAAGGCTCCAATGAGGATCGAACTCATGACCTCTTCCTTACTAGGGAAGCGCAATACCACTATGCTATGGAGCCATTTTTGAAAATGGAATTTTTAATAGAAGATCAAGTTGGAAATTTTAAAATCCTAAAAAAAAAAAAATATTCAATTGATTTATAAATTTTTATAAAAATAATAAATATTGCTGGTTTGGTTTTAATAAATAATAAACCTGAATTTGAATAATTTATATCTGTATTAATGTAACGTCCGTTTATAATTTGATTAATATAATTTCTTTATTTTTTTTAACTTTGCACCAATTTCCGTTTTTTTTTTTTTTTTCATTTTTTTTTTTTTTTAATTTCTATTGGAATGAGACGATTTTTTATTAATAATATTCCATTTGTTAATGGCGGATCACTTTTATTAAGTGGTCAACAACATAGTCATTTAAAAAAGAGTCTAAGATTAAAAGTTGGCAATGTTATTGAAGTATTTGATTCAAATGGTCAAAACTGTCAAGCAACAATTATAGATATTGGTAAAAATGAAACTAAAATAAAATTACAATTAGATAGTAATAAAGCTTTAAAAAAAGATAATAAAAATTCAATAATTAATGAAAATAGTAATAATAATAAAGAAGATATTGATGAAATTATAAATATGAATAATAATAATGATAATAATAATATTGATATTAATATTAATATTGATTTGGCAACATCATTACCAAAAATACAGAGAGCTGAATGGATGATAGAGAAACTAACAGAAATTGGTGTAAAGAATTTATTCCTTTTAGAGAGTGAATATTCAAAATCATCACCATCGTCAGGATCATTAACTTCAAATAAACTTGATAGATTTGAACGTATTATCATTGAATCATCAAAACAATCAAAAAATAACCATTTAATGAATATAATACCACCACAACCATATAAACAATTTTTAAAAGATAAATTTAATATTGATACTATAAAACAATCAAAATATTCTCATATTTTTTTATTTGATCCAAATGGTAAACCATTACCATTAATTTTTAATGAAATTAAAGAAAATAATAATAATAATGTTAGAGATACATTAATTTTAATTGGACCTGAAGGAGGTTTTACAAATAATGAAATTAATCAATTACAACAAACTATAGATAAAAGAAATGATAGTAATTTTTATATTTCAAAATTAGGAAATACAATTTTACGTATGGAAACTGCTGCAATTGTAACTTCTGGTTTATTTTCAATTAATTTTCCTTTTTTATTCAATAATAAAAATAAAAAATAAAAAAGGTATAAATAAATATTAAAAAAGTAAAAAAAAGGTAAAAAGTGAATTAATTTTATCTGTATATATGGTTTTTTTTTTTTTTTTTTTTTTTTTTTTTTTTTTTTTTTTTTTTTTTTTTTCTTAAAATAGAATGATTACATTCATTTTTTTTATTTTTTATATAATTTTGTATATTTTTGAGTGTTCTATTTATCTATACTAAACTCATATGATTAAAAATAAATAAAATTAAATTATTTTTAAAAAAATATTTTTTTTTTTTTTTTTTAAATTAAATTCCATCACTTTGCATTATTTTCATTTTTTTTTTTTTCATTTTTTAATTTTTTTTTTTATTTTCATTTTTTACTTTTTTTTTAAACTTTTTTTTTATTTTTTATTTTTTTGTTAGTTTTAAAAATAACACAAATATTTTCAACAATGAATGGTGAAAATCAAAATCAAAACAATATAAAAAATGATATCATAAAAGAAATTAATTTAGAAAATATTGAAAAATTAGGATTTCATGAATTATATCATATTGCACAATCATGTAGAATTTTTTCACCAGCTTTAAAAAAATCTGAAATAATTTCACAAATTAGACAACAATATTATATGGAAATGGGGAAAAAAGAAATTAGTAATATTGATAATAGTGGTAAATTATTAAACCAAGAAATTAAAAATAGTTTAAATAATAATCATAAAAATTTACCTTTAATCGGTTCAAATAATTTAATGGTTAAAGATAATATCGAAAATTTCGAATTACTCTTTTGGAGAGTAATTAAAAATAAATATCTTTTTAGATGGATTTTATCTTTTTTAGATACTTTATCAAATACATTTTCACCATTATTAAATAGAGATAGTAATTTACTTTTTAAAAAAACTAAAAATTATTATGAAGCAATTGAAATTAATTGGATGATTAAAAATAATCATAAACAATTATTAATTGATAAAGTTGTATGTATTATTATAAACTTTTTTTTTGATACTTTTTAAAACCCAAAAAAAAAAAACATGGGGTGGATTACTAATTTTTATAAAAAAAAAAAAAAAAAAAAAAAAAAGTCAAAAAATCAATATTTAATATTTCCAAGAGTAAATTGTGAAATTGATGGTATTTTAACAACTAGATCAACAATTTTACCACTTTTTTCATTTATAAAAGATGATTTAAATTTTTATAGAAATTTATATAAATATAATTGGTGTAGAATGTTTAATTTAAAAGATAGAATTATTGATTTAATATCATGTGGTTGTATGCTGTTTTAAGAGTTTTAATTGAAGATGATTTTAATGAAATTTTCAATAATAATAATAATAATAATAATAATAATAATAATAATAATAATAATAATAATAATAATAATAATAATAATAATAATAATAATAATAATAATAATTCAAATAAATTTATACCAAATGCAGGTACATTAATTCAATCAATTAAATATAATCATTTTAAAGTTATTAAATATTTTTTTAATAATTATTCAACATTAATTATAAATGGACCAAGTGAATGTTTAATTCAAATTTGGAAATTAATATTTAATACACCAAGTAATTTAGTTGAAAAAAGATTTAAAGTTTTAAATTATTTAATATCAGAATTAAATTTTCAAGTACCACAAGATCAACCATTATATTTAATTAATTTATTTAGATTATGTCCATTTGAAAATAATTTTAAAATTAAATCATTAATTGAATCTTGTAAATTAATAAATAATTTAAATTTATATAAAATTTTAAAAACTATTAAACAACAACAACAATCTCAACAACAACAATTTTCAAAATCTTCAAAATTACAACAACAACAACAACAACAACAACAACAACAACAACAACAACAACAACAACAACAACAACAAAAAGAAGATTCTAAAAATAATTTTAATAATGAATTTTATTCAATTTCAAATTTAGAATTAATTGAAATTTCAAATAAATTATCAAAAGATATTAAAAGTAAAAAAATTGAGTCATTGATTGCAGGTAATGAAAATAAAGAAATTAAAGAAATTATAAATAGATTATTATTAATGTATTATTCAATTTTAAATCAAAAAAGTCAAAAATATTTTATGAATTTTGATAGAGAAAATTTTTTAAATTCTGAAAACAATAACAATAATTTAGATTTTAATTTTTGTTATTGTTTTAAAAATTCTGAAATTGATGCATTTAGATATGGTGAATATAGATTATTAAGAAAATGGTTTAGTAAAAATGATTTTAGTGGTATGGATAATAATAGATTTATATTAGAGAATAAAATTTCTGATATTTATTTAATACAATTAGAACAAGAACAACAAGAACAACAAGATGATAAAAATAATAATTCAAATAATTCAAATAATAGTAGTTTCTTATTTCAATATTGTAAAAATGATAAAATTAAACAAAAACAATTTATAATTGATTTAATTAAAGATAGTAAAGACCAAGCGATTGTTTATGAAAATAAATGTTCACCATTATTTATTTTTAATTTATTGTTGACTACAGATGATTTAGAATTGGTAGAATTTGTATTTAATCAATATGGTAATGATTTATTAGTTTTACCGGTAAAGAATTTTAGTAAATTTAATTTCAATATATTTAGATATGTTTACTCTTTAAAGATTTTAAATTTCATATTGAATAATATAAAAAATAAACAATTATGTTCAATCATTACTTTATATCGTTATGGAAGAGTTGAATTATTACAAGAATTTGAAAATAGAATATTATTATCTCAATATGAAAATGAAAATAATAATAATAATTTAGATTATAATGGTAATATTATAACAAATGATAATTATTATCATGGTGTCGGTATTAATAATTTAAATGGTAAATTAAAATTTCCAACAATTAAAATTCATTTTAGTGGTGGTAGTGGTATTGGCAATAATAATAATAATAATTTAAATAATAATAATAATTCAAATAATAATAATAGTAATAATAATTCAAATAATAATAATAGTAATAATTATTCAAATAATAATCAATTAAATAATAATAATAATAATAATAATAATAATAATAATCAATCAACAATTTTATCACCAACAATTAATAGAAATAAAATTAATAATGACCAAAGTAAAGAAATATTATTAGTAAATGAAAAAGTATTAAATACTGCAAGATATATAGTTTCAAAACCTGAAATTTATGAATTTGATAAATATGTTATTGATTGTTGGTGTGGTAATATTAATAGTGATACCAATTCTTAGAGAATTCAAGTAAACATTGGAGTAGATATGATATTTCAAATATTAAATTTATAATTGATAATACTAATTTCGAATATAATATCTTTACAAATCATTCAAATCCTGAAGAGATAGAATCATTCACTTTAAATCAAATCGAATTAATGGATTGGATATTTTCAACTAGAAATAATGATATCATTTCAAAACGTTGTAAATTAACTTTTCCAACTTTAAAAGCTTTATTATATTTAACTGGTAGAAGTGATCAATTATTTAATATTGAAATTTTAACAAATTATTTTAATAATTTAGATAATAATAATTTAGATGGTAATAATAATAATAATAATAACTCAAATAATAAAAATAGTAATAATAATAACGATGATTTAGTATTTAAACATTGTGGTAGATTACTTTATGAAGTTATTCAAAGAGGTGATTTAGATTTTATAAATAAATTTATGGAACGTTATTTTTCAGTATTCAGAGAAATTCATACATTTGAAAAGATTTTACCACAAATAGAACAACAACAACAACAGCAACAACAAAAATTAATAGTACCAAAAGTAGATAGTAAAATTCAAAATCAATCAAATTTAACAACCTCAACTACAACTTTAGCTTCAACTTCAATTACAACTACAACAACTACTTCAAAATCTTTAGAAAATTCTATTCAAAATAAATCAGAGATTAAAGATATTGAAATGGATGATAGTTATAATCCTACATTAGATAAAGAAGTGAAGCTGACAAGTGATATAACTATTGAACCACCACTGAGTAAATTGTCAACTAATTGTAATAATAATAATAATGATGGTAATCTTGATGAAAATGAAAAAATCATTGGAACAATTGATGAATATTTTAAAAAAGAATTAATATCAGAAACTTATAAAACTAATCCTTATGGTATTAATGAAAAAAATGATAATGATGACAACGACAACAAAGATGATGATGATGATGACGATGATGATGATGATAATCATAATAATACACTAAAACCATATAAGGTTATAGATTTTAAAAGAGGTAGAACAAAAAAAGATGATAGAAAAGAAAAGAAAAAATTAAAATTAGAAAAAGATATTGAAAAGAAAAGAATTGAAAAAGAAAAACATATTGAAAAACAAAGAAAAGAATTTGAAAAAGAAAGAAAAATCCAAGAAAAAGAGAAAAATAAACAAGAAGAAATTGAAAAAAAAGAAAAATTAAAACAAGAAATGAAAAAATCAAAACCCTCAAAAAAAGATTTACAATTGATCAAGTACAATCAATTTGGTCCAAAAGAAATGATTAAATATCGATTGATACCACCTCAAGAGTTTCCAAATTCAAAAATTCAATTCCTTTTAACTTTTTTAAGTTTATTATCAAAGTTTGGTAGATTAGATATCATCAAATATTTAGATCAAAAGTATCCTTTTCTTTTATCAAAGAAATCAAGTTTAAAAAATCATAGTGCAAAAATTGAACATCGTCTCTTGAATCCAATTTTCACAAAGTCAGATTTGGTTAAAATTTTATTATTAGATTCCTTAAGTAATGATCATTTAGAGTTATTTAATTATCTCTCAAATGATGATAGACTTGATGTAGGTTTTAGACAATTTTTTAAATATTCAAATCAATCTCAAGTGGTTTATCAAGCAAATAAAGATAAATTTGAATCTTTAAAAGATTTGGCTCCACCTTCACCAAATAAATCAAAAGTTTAGAAAAAATTTAAAAAAAAAAAATTGTAAATAAAAAATTGATCTCCTTCATTGGTGAACAAGAAAAATAGTTTTTTTAAATTAAATTTTCATTATTTGGCTTTTATTTTTTATTTTTTTTTTTCTAAATTTTTAAAATTTTTTTTGTTTTAACCAATTCGATGATATTGAAGATACAAAATCATTATTAAAAAAAAATAAAGAACAACTTGAATCATTACAAAATAATAAAATTGATTTAAATAAATCATCAAATGCAGTACCAAACAATGTATTAAAAACATCAACAAATTCAATTCCAGAAAATAAAGGTTTAAAATCATCAACAACAAATTTAAATAAGAGTGCTGGTTTAAAATTAAGTCAATTATTTGTTAATCCATTATTATATAGTGTTGCCTCTGAAGATCATATGGTACTTCAGGTTTCACCATCTGAAAAGCCACCATCGCCACGTGATATTGAAGCTGCAAATAATGAAGAGGATGACGATAGCGATAATATTCCAATGAATAAGGTTGATTCCAATTTAACCACTACTCCTGGTGGTGAAAATAATAATAATGATGATGAAGAAATTACAGATGATGGTAATGTTAAAGTTGTTCAAAGAAATAAATATTTACAAAAATGGGATGAGATTTGGTCTAAATTTCAAGGTATTATTTTATTGGTACTTAGTGCTGGTCTTTTTTCAGTTATGGCATTAGCAGTTAAACAACTTTCAAAAGAATTATCATCATTAGAGATTACTTTCTTTCGGTCATTTTATTGTTTTATAGGTTGTCTTTTAATTTTATTTCCATTGAAAATTAATCCATTAGTCCAAAAGAAAAGCGTTTATTCTTATCATTACGTGGTCTTTCAGGTACTATTGGTTTATGCACTTATTTCTATACCATCACAGTTTTACCATTATCAGAAGCTGTAATCATTTCATTCACTAATCCAGTTATGACCGCTGCATTAGCTGCGGTACTATTAAAAGAGAAATGGGGACCAGTTCAAGCAATATGTGCATTCTTATCATTATGTGGTATTACAGTTATTTCAAAACCATCATTCCTTTTCCACGATGATCATAATGATGGTTCAAGTGCAAGTCATGCTGAAAGTGATCCACATAAATTATTATATATTTTTATAGGTATTATAGGTGCATTCTTTGGTGCAATCTCTTATATCGCAGTGAGAAAGGTGTGTCCAAATGTGCATGCATTTGTATTGGTAACTTATTTCTCTGGTTTAGCTTCACTAGTTACTTTTCCATCAGCTTTCATATTCCAAACTTTCAAATGACCATTAAAAGCTTGGTGTTTTTGGTACAGTTGCTCAAGGTGCAGTCAATAGAAAATAAATTAATAATTAATAATTAATAATAATAAATAATAATAAAAAATAATAATATAATAATAATAATAGCAATAATAATAATAGTAATAATAATAATATAATAATAATAATAATATAATAATAATAACAAAACTAATATATAATAATATAGTATATCTCTATTTTAATAATAATATATATTATATATAAAATTTATATGTAATAATATAAAAAATATTTAATTAAATAAATCATAATAGTACTTTTGTAATATTTTTACATATTTACTAAATTTAATAATAAAATTAGTTTATTAAAAAAAAAAAAAAAAAAAAAAAAAAAAAAAAAAAAAGTTAAAATTGAGAATTTAGAGAAATAGTAATATTTGAAGTTATTTTTTATTTTTTTATTCTATTGTTTTTGCTCTAGGAATTTGAAAGTTTTAGGTAGAATTTGACTAATTAAATCAATTTTTAAATAATGTATTACCCGCTATTAATGGGACAGTGACATTATTGGTTATTGGTTCATAGCCCATGAAGTGTGGTATCTAACAATGGCACCATATTATTTACACTTTAAGCCGTAATGGTATTAGATGTAGTTGTATTTGTATTAGTGGTTGAAGTTGTACTTGTATTTGTATCAGATGTAGTTGTATTTGTATTTGGGTTAGTAGTTGAGGTTTCAAGGGTATTAGTGTATGAAGTTGTATTTGCAATGGTATTTTTGTGTATATTTGTATGATTTTGGTTATTATTTGAAGTTGTGGTTGTATTTTTTATTTTATCAATTTTAATAAATTCATTTTTCAATTCTTCATAGTTTATATTTTGGGCTTGCTGGAAAAGTGTGGAGTATTGGGGGAAGCATTCTGTATTAAAAAATTCCCACATTGTGCGAAACAATCCAATTTCCGAATTTGGTATTGATTTGATAGTTCTTTTAACAGCTTGTTCATTCTCCATAATATAAACCTTTACTAATGACTCTAAATCATCAGATTCAACTACAGAAAATGCATGATTGGTTCTATTATTTATTAAAATATTATAGATCCTATTTGAAGCAGTATTCATTGTTCCTTGGTAGAATTCTTCATTTTCAGTGAAATTTGCAAAACCAAAATCTACCAAAAGAGGATCGCCACCAGAATCCATTAAAAGATTTGATAATCTAATATCTCTATGTATAACCTCTCTTGATGTATGTTTTTGAGTATTTCGACAGACTATTTTAATTTAATATATATATATTAATTGAAAAAAAGATTATAAATAAGTGTTTAAAAAGAAAATATAATTATAAATTATTGACTGTAAATTAAATTTACATACCTTAGTATAAAAGGAAATATCAATGGGTTTGCCTTCTAAGTTCTTAATCAATTGGCCTCTAGGTGATATTTGAATCCAGTTTTCAGTTTGGTTTTGTTGTTTTATTGATGGAGTACCTTCAATACCATCAATAAAAGTTAAATATTTAACTTCGGTTTGAAAAAAATAAGGATAATTAAACCATTTATAAACAAACTCCTTATTTACAATGAAAACTGAAGATGTTGCGCCATAATAAAATTCGACAGAATCATTTGTATGGTTTTTCAATATAGTTTGTAAGCTATTTGGAATGTTTCTAATAAATTGTTCGAGGTAAATCATTATATTTGAAAGGTATTGAAACCCAATTCTTAAATCATAGTCGATTGTAATATAATATTTATTGTTTTCAATATCATACTTTACAAATTTTATTTTTGTTTTATTCATTAAGAAACCAAACATTGGACGGTTTAAAACATGATGATTTGACTTTTCAACGATTATATCAATATATTTAAGAACTTGATCCAGGTTTGTATCACTTGATATTGAACCTTTCTTTATATCACCAACCATGTGCATCCAATAGGGTTCAAATGGAAATCCTTTTTGATTAATAAAGTAATCACAATACCTATTGCTTATTATACTATTAATCTTTATTTTCGTTCCATTTGTAATAATTAATTTCCTTTTTTTATTAAAATCTTTAAAATATTCATCCAATTTCGATTGCATGGTAGATTCTTGGTTGCAATCATCTAAATTGATGACATGTTTCTTTAATTCTATACCACTTGGTATGTTCCAATCTTTGAACTCACAGTTTTCTTCTATCAACTTTAGGGAATTCTTGATTTTAAACAATTCAGAATATGAAGTTGTTCCTTTTAAATCACCCTAGATTTTAATAAATTTTTTTAATAATTTTTAATTAGAATTAATTTAAATTTAACAACAGTCTCGAATTGAATATTTACATTTTTAGTTGAAGAAGTTAAAATGATTGATTTAAGATCCTCCACTTCTGTCTTTAATTTTTGTTTCTCTTCTTCAACTTTTGTTAAAAATTCTTTTTTTTCTTCTTCCACTTTTATTAAAAATTCTTTTTTTTCTTCTTCCAACATTCTATTTTTTTCTTCTTCATACATTCTATTTATATCTTCTTCCAACATTCTATTTTTTTCTTCAATTTTTAACCTTTTTCTTGTATTTTCCACTTGTTTGAAAAATCTTATTTTTTGTTTTGGATCATTAATATTATCAATTTCATAATCTTCTAATATTTCATTAATATCATCTTCTTTTAAATCCTTTAAACTTTCTTTATTTTCTTTCAAAAATCCTGAAATGTCCATTTTTTATTAAAAGGTTTTTTTTGATATTTAAATTTATTGGTAGTTTTTATTTTTTTTAAAACTTTATGTTTGTTTTTAAAAAAAAAAAAAAAATTATAATAATTCTAATAATTTTTTTTTATAATTAAGGTTAGTAATTAAAAAAAAAAAAAAAAAAAAAAAAAAATAAAATATAATAATAATAAAAGTTTAAGGATCTTTTGAACTTATTTGGGTTTTACAAAAAAAAAAAAAAAAAAAAAAAAAATTTATGGCGCGCCAAATATAGAAAACAAAAAAATGTAAAACAAGTAATTACATTTTAAAAAAAAAATAATAATAATAATAAAATTTGCAATTTCCAAATAAAGTAGAAATTTATAAATCATAATAATTTAATAATAATTTTTTTATTTTTTATTATTTCTATTTTCTTTTTGATGAAGATGATTTTGAGGAAGAGGATGATGAACCTTTTGAAGATGAAGATGAAGATTTTGATCTAATTGAACCACCACCACCACCACCACCACCACCACCACCACCACCACCACCACCACCACCACCACTACTACTACTACTACTACCTGATTTTGAAGAGGATGGTCTATTGCTACTACTAACAGATTTTTCATCTCTTTTTCTTTTATTTGTTACATCGAAAGTTTTCATTTTATCATCTCTTTCAGCTTTTTGTTCTAAATCTTCCCAATTTTCACCTTGGGAAGAATCTTCATCATCATCATCAGAACCTGAAGACATTGAAGAGATAATCACTAGATTCAGATTGGTCACTATTGGAATGATAATCATCATCGCCACTATCTTCTTCCTCTTCTTCTAAATTCCAGGAAAGACTAAACACCATCGTCATGGAATTTCTTTACATCACTTTTGATTGTATCCATAATTCTCTTCCAATTGTAATTACGTTCAGATTGATAAAATTTAATATTGAATGAATCGAGCCATTCTTTGACAGTTTCGAAATAGTTTCTTGGGATGACACTGATAGGAATTGGTGGAAGATTGTAATCCTTAAAGACTAAATCAATACCATCAACTCCACCAACAACTAATGCATCAACAACCACACCAATAACAACCACACCAATAACAACCACACAAACAACAACCACACCAACAACAACCACACATCAATTACCAACAAGCAATACAACAATCAACAACCTAAACAAAACTACTACTACTACTACTACTACTACAAAACCTATCAATAAAACTACTACAAGCAATGGTACCAAGTTTCCAATTGCCAGTAGTATTAGAAAATAATGGAACAATTAAAATTATTACTATGGAACTAATAATTTTGTGTAACCTGATTTAATTTACGCAGAATCGAACATCTGATCTAATATATAACTTACTAAAAGATCGACACCTGCAGGGTTCGAACCTGCGCCTCCGAAGAGAACGCCTTAGCAGGGCGCCGCATTAACCACTTTGCTAAGGTGTCATCGGAAACCAAATGAATAATACACTTTTTTAAGCTGTCATCGATGACATATTACAGTTCGCCGATGACACAGCAACAATAGCATACAACTTTATGGACCATTTCCTCATGAATGAATGGATCAAGAAGTTTTGCCAAGCAACCAGCGCAAAAATAAACCAAACCAAATGCTCGTGTATCACTTTCAAATGGAACACCAGAACGCTATACACCGTCATAAAATCAAACGAACGGTACCTCGGATTTGACTTCAACAATAAGGGTATCAAATCCAAAATCAATACAATCTCAGACAACATCAGAGCTAAACTAGTAACATGGAACTCAACTTCATCAACCTATATGGGCAGACTCATAATGGCAAAAACATATGCACTATCTCAGTTAACGTTCCACACTTACATCAACACCACATCACAACACAATAGTATTGAAAATAACATCGTAAAATTCGTTTTCAACACAAAATCTAAAAACTCTCTTTCACTACAAAGAAGACAAAACAACTATATCAATGGTGGCCTAAACTTATGGAACCTGAAGACAAGAGAACTAGCACAGAAAGCATGGTTATTCGAAAGATACCTCCACCAAAGAGTAAGTAACACTCCTAGTTCATATATAAAACTGTGGGAAGAGGAACTCAGAAACAACAACAACAACAAAACAACAACAAAACAAAATCAACTACAACTACAACTACACTGGCAATGCAAGCAAGCATGGACCCAATTAAAAACTCCACAAAATAAACAAACACACTACGAACACCTCCCAAAATTAAAAAAAATATACGAGGATATGATGACAACTCAATCTCCAGAACACAACAAATTCATACCAACTCCTGGCCAAAAAGAAATAATGACCAAAATTAATAGCAAACACCTTCCATTTAAAGAAATCAAAAAAATAATAAACATGAAAGGTAGAGATCTATTATGGAGATACACACTGAAAGCATTACCAAAAATATACAACATGCCATGCCAACAGTGTGGGGAAGATGAGACTTCAGAACATATATTCTTCAACTGCAAAGCCCACATCAAAAACACACAAGAAATATTCAACTACACCCTAACTAAGTGTGGACACACCACTCACACCTGGAATGTGAAGATTTTAAACCATCTACAAATCGCACTAGTAGCCAATTTAATAGCTATTATATTCGAAAGAATCTGGCACAAAAGAAATAAACTCATTCACGATGAAAAAGAAATAATAATTCACAGACAACAAGTCATACGTGAACTGATTAAAACACAAAGAGCTGCATGGGACAGGACACAAGCGGTTATAAACAAAACATTAAGAATCAAATCAAAGCAACGGCCAGAAGAACAAAATAAATTAGACTCACTAATCTCGCTAAAGCTATTACAATTTAGCAGACAATGGAACTCACCTCTTCACGCAATAGAACTTCCGAAACATCTCAAAAAATACAATAATTCACTCAGTACTTTCTATAAATAAAAAAAAAAAAAAAAAAAAAAAAAAAAAAAAAAAAAAAAAAAAAAAAAAAAAAAAAAAAAAAAATCTTGGGAACCCAAGTTAATCAGAAAATTTCCAGATTTTTAACTTTTTAAAGAAAAATAAAAAAAATAGAAAGAAAATAAAATG
The DNA here is from genome assembly GCF_000004695.1 of Dictyostelium discoideum AX4. Lineage (NCBI taxonomy): Eukaryota > Evosea > Eumycetozoa > Dictyosteliales > Dictyosteliaceae > Dictyostelium > Dictyostelium discoideum. Next base: position 5,905,273 of record NC_007089.4, on the reverse strand, counting down.
AAAATCACAAACAACACCACAAATATTAAGCAACACAAATGCCTACAAAAAATAAGCGAAATTGTGGATAAAACTCAATTAAAAAAAAAACAATGTATAACCGGACCAATAAGTATCGCAACTAAAAACTCCGCAATGAGGGATTACTATACTATCATCGAATCTGGGGAGGTAACTTTTCAAAGTATGGTGCCTCGAGCCTGAAACCTCTGAACACATATTCTTCAAATGCAAATCACACCTCAGCAACTCTCAAGATGGTATAGATCACATCCAAGATAAAAGTGGAAGCTCCAAAATCACTTCTGGGATTAGAAGTGTTCAACAAACTCGATATTACACTAACTGCCAATGCCATAGCAATAATATGCGAAAACATTTGGAAAAGAAAAAACAAAAAAGTTTATGAAGGAATCACTCTCAAAAATTTAAAGAAGGAGTTATTAATCCACGAACTAAAAAAACACTAACAGCAGCTGGGAAAGAACCAAAAACACAATTTACAAATTAACCAGACAAGAAAGAAAAGCACAAAGCGAAGAACAGATCAAGAAATTCAAATCCATCATCTCCAAACATCTCCAAAAATTCAGTAAACAATGGAACTCTCCAATACACATAACACTTCCATCCAACCTCAACAAATACATCACATCCCTCAACACAAAATTTAAATTTAAATTTTAAAAAAAAAAAAAAAAAAAAAAAAAAAAAAAAAAATACTCTACCACCTTCAAAGGCACCTGAAACCTATCTAAAAATAAAATGAGATCTATCTCAAGAAGAAGCAACTAAAAATTGCGTTATTCCAATCAAAAAAAAAGTGTCATCGAAAACCAAATGGGTAATACACTTTGCTAAGGTGTCATCCAAAACCAAATGGGTGATACACTTTGTTAAGGTGTCATTGAATACCAATTGGTAATACACTTTGCTAAGGTGTCGTTGTTTAATTTGGTTTCTAATTGTTTTAAAAATTATTTTTTTTTTTTTTTTTTTTGTTTTTCCTTTTTTTTTTTTTTTTTTTTAAGTGTGTTTTGTTTTAAACAAACAACAAAAGTGTTCATATTTGGATCGAGGTGAGTAACTGGAGAGTCTCAATTTTAGGAATTTAAAAAAAAATAATAATTCAAAAAAACAAATTTCATTTTTTTTTTTTTTTTTTTTTTTTTTTTTTTTTTTTTTTTTTTTTTTTTTTTTTTATGGAGTTGAATCCAAGAACAATTACAAATTTCTAAATTGGAAACTATTAGATAAATCTAATAAAAATATTTGATTGTTTTTTCTATACTATTATCTCCCCACAAATCATCCATCAACATTCAAATTATTTATAAATCCTACTCAAATCGAAAAAAAAAAATTAAATAAAATAAAATAAAAAAAAAAAAAAAAAATTATTAAATAAATAAATAAAAAAAATGAAATAAATATTACGGAAGTAATAATTTTAATTTATAAATTTTTGTTTTTCTATTTCTTTTTTCTTTTTTTTTTTTATTTTTATTTTTTTTTTTTAAATTTTGGTAATAAAACTTCTCCTCTAATATTTAATATACCATCTGTGGTTATTGATGTTTTAATAATACACATATTTCAGCCTTTCTATTGCAATTATTAAAATAAAAAGCTTTATCATCTAAAGTTGTTATTGAATTGGTAGTTGTACAAACTTCATTATCTTTATTTGTTGAAGATAATAGAGTACTATTATAACTATTATTTTTACTATTATTATTTTTTAGTATTTTAATTTTTAATCTTTTCTACTAGATAAGATATTTTATATTTTAAGATTTAAAAATGAAATGAAAAATTATATTTCTTATCAAAAACCCATAGGAAAAATTTTACTATTAAGTTTTTGTCTATCAAATACAAAAACAAATGGGAAAATATAATTAAATTATTATTAAAATAAAATTAAAATATTATTATAGTTTTTAATGCGTTTTGTGTTTGACAAAAAAAAAAAAAAAAAAATTATTAATAATGTGTGGTGTGGGAGATAAATTAAATAAAAGTGTTGTTTTACATTAAATGTCTCATTTCAACACCACAATCATATATTAATTTAACTTATATATTTTAATTGTTTTTTTTTTTTTTTTTTTTTTTTTTTTTTTTTTTTTTTTTTTTTAATTTATTTATATAAAAGATATAATTTTTTTTTTTTTCGTTTTATTATTAAAAACTATTAATAATAGATTTGGTTAAGAGTTTATTAATTATTTTTAATACTAGAATGAATCGAACCTTTTTTTTTTTTTTACCTATGAATGAATCGAACCTGTTATTCAGGTTTGATTGAATAAAAAATTTCGACACCTGCAGGGTTCGAACCTGCGCCTCCGAAGAGAACGCCTTAGCAGGGCGCCGCATTAACCACTTTGCTAAGGTGTCATGGAAAAATATTGAGGTTATACACTTCCCTATGTTCTCGCAGAATCATGGTTCAAACCCCATTACGAAGTTCTCCCCAACCTCAAAACAATATACAATGATCTCATGAAAACCAATATCCAAATTACGATTCTTTCAACCCAACTCCGGGTCAGACCCAAATCATGAAAGAAATTAAAAAAACAACTCTCCCTTTTCTAGAAATCAGGAAAATAGTCAACTTGAAAGGAAGAGACCTCCTCTGGAGATTAGCTCTTAAAGCTCTTCCAAAGATCCACAACGCCCCTTGCATCTGGTGTAACGAACAGGAAACCTCAGAACACATCTTCTTCAAATGCAAATCACACATTAAAGAAACTCAAGAGTGCATCAACTACATTCAAGAAAAATCTGGAGGATCCAGAATCAATTGGGGAATAGAAATCTTCAACAGACTAGACATTCCATTAACAGCCAACGCCATAGCCATTATTTGCGAAAACATCTGGAGAAGAAGAAACAAGAAAATCCACAACACTCAAAAACTTAAGAAAACAACTAAAGAAAACTCAAACAGCAGCCTGGGAAAGAACAAAAAACAACATATAGAAACTAATCAGACAAGAAAAAAAAGCAACCAACAAAGAACAAATAAAATAATTTAAAAACATCATCTCCCTACAACTCGAAAGATTTAGCAAACACTGGAACTCACCACTACACACAGTAGCACTACCATCAACCCTCAACAAATATATTACGTCACTAAACACACTCTACACCCCCCAACTTTAAAAAAAAAAAAAAAAAAAAAAAAAAAAAAAAAAAACCATACAACCTTAAAAGGCACCTGTAATATCTAATAATAAAATTAATAAAATGAGTCATATCTCAAGAAGAAGTAACTAAAAATTGCGTTATTCTATTCAAAAAAAATGTTGTCGCAGAAAATTTTTTGGGTATTACAGTTTGTAAAGGTGTAATCGAAATATACTTTAATAAGTTGTACACACAAATTATTTGTGTGATACACTTTGTTAAGGTGTCATTGAAAAATTTTTGGGTGATACACTTTGCAAAGGTGTCTTTTATGAAAATTTTAAAGCACCTGATTTTTGCCCAATCAAGATTATTTCCTTCCGGATTTACTGAACCATTTATAAGAAGGAATAAATCCAATCATGAGAAGATATAAAAATAGAAGAAAAAAAAAAAAACACTACCTAAAAAAATCAAAAAAAAAAAAAAAAATTTTATACAATTAATCCCAAAAAAATCATTTATTTATTTCAGTAATATCCAAATTTCTAATTATGATATAAAAATTTTCACAACACAACATTTCTGTTTCCATAAAAAATAAAATATAACATTTAAAGTTTTGTTAGATTTTTTTTTTTTCTATCTTAAGAAAGAATAAATCTAAAAAATTATTAAAATAAAGAAATTTCCATTTTAATTTTTTTTTTTTTTTTTTTTTCAAAGAATTTTTGATTGAAAATTCAATTTAACCAAATCATTTTTTTTTTTTTTAATTAATTTTTTTAATTTTTATTTTTTTTATTTTTATTTTTTTTTTTTTTTTATTTTTAAAAAAACAATTCAATTTTACTTTAAATAAAAGAAAAGTAAAAATGATAAATAAATTTTTAACAATTTTTTTAATATTTTCAATTGTAATAATTAAAGTTTTATCACAATCATCAAATGAACAACCATTAAATGTAGTACCATATCCACAAGAAGTTACAATGATTGGTTGTAATATTCCATTATCAGTAGGATCAATATCAATTAAAAGTAATATTGAATCAACAATATTAAGTATTTCAATTTCAAGATATCAGAGTTTATTTTTCCCATTTGTTTCAAATAATGTTTTAAAAGATAGCTCTTCAAATATCGAGTTATCATTAATTATTGCAAGTGATGATGAAACACTTGAATTGGGTATTGATGAAAGTTACTTTTTATTAGTGAATCAAGACACTTATCAAATAAAAGCCAATACAATCTATGGTGCAATGAGAGGTTTAGAAACATTCAAACAAATGGTAGTTTATGATGTTGTAGAAAATAGTTACTCATTGACATGTGCTGAAGTTGTAGACTATCCAACCTATCAATGGAGAGGATTGTTGGTTGATAATGCCCGTCATTTCCTTCCAAAGAATATGGTACTTCATATTATTGACTCGATGGGTTATAATAAATTCAATACTATGCATTGGCATTTAATAGATACTGTTGCATTCCCAGTGGAATCGAAAACCTATCCAAAGTTAACTGAAGCATTACTTGGACCTGGTGCAATTATTACACATGATGATATTTTAGAGGTGGTTGCCTATGCTAAAACCTATGGAATTCGTGTGATTCCTGAATTTGATGTTCCAGGCCATTCTGCATCATGGGGTGTAGGCTATCCAGAGCTGTTATCCAATTGTCCAGGCTATCCACAAAGTTCAATTCCATTAGATTGTTCAAATCCATACACTTATAGTTTTCTTGAAAACTTTTTCTCAGAGATTGCACCTCTATTCCAAGATAGTTATTTCCATACTGGTGGTGATGAATTGGTAATTGATTGTTGGGCCAATGATACTTCAATTCAAAAATGGATGAAAACTAATAACTATAATACTTCTGATGCTTTTCAATATTTTGAAGATCAATTAGATGTAATTTTGAAATCAATTAATCGTACTAAAATCGCCTGGAATGATGTACTTCAACATGGTGTTAAATTTGATAAAGAAACTACTTTGGTTCAAACTTGGACAAATATTAATGATCTAAGAGATGTACTAGCCGCTGGTTATAAAACTATAACATCGTTCTTTTTCTATTTAGATAGACAATCACCAACTGGAAATCATTATCATTATGAATGGCAAGATACTTGGGAAGATTTCTATGCATCAGATCCAAGATTAAATATTACTTCAAATGCTGAAAATATTTTAGGTGGTGAAGCTACTATGTTTGGTGAACAAGTTAGTACCGTCAATTGGGATGCCAGAGTTTGGCCAAGAGCTATTGGTATCTCTGAAAGATTATGGTCTGCTACTGAAATTAATAATATCACTCTTGCTCTCCCTCGTATTGGCCAATTCTCTTGTGATATGTCTCGTCGTGGTATTTCCTCTGGTCCATTATTCCCTGATTTTTGCTCATTACCTGATGATTTATCTTTTTCTTTTAAACCAGTTTATCAATTATCAAAAGATGAAATTAAATTAATTTTAAAAAAAAAATAAAAATTCTTTTGTAAACTTTATAAATAAAATAAAAATATTATAAAACTTTAAGGAATCTCATTGTGTCTTTGGTTAGTGTTTTTTTGTTTTTTTTTTTTTAATTAATCAGTGTCTATCCAAAATTAAAGGAAATAAACAATAATTAATAGTTTTAAAATGCTATGTAATCTTTATTTTAATTTGAATTATCAAATAAAGGATTTTAATTTTAAAATTAAGTCTAGTTAAAAAAAAGTGTAGTTGTTATTATTATTTTTTTTTTTTAGATATTCAGTTTTAAATATGTGTATTTAAAATAAAATAAACCAAATAAAATTGTAATTGATTTAGATGAATTGGTGGAAGGAGAGTGTGTCTTTTGATGAGAAATTTTATAGTTTTTTTTTTTTTTTTTTTTTTTTTTTGATATAAATAAACTATTGTAGTATACAATTAGTATGTTATTTTTATTTATTTATTTTAGGTTTTTTAGTTTTTGTGAATTTAAAATAGTATGTTATTTTAGATTAGGTAATTAATAATTAATTGGTGGTGTAATTGTTGGAATTGGTTCATTAGTGTTTATGCTCCATTCTTTTTTGTTAGTGACCAGTTTTTGTTTCCATTGCAATTTTTATATATAAAATATTTTAATTTGTCGTGGTTTATGAAGTTGATTGTGTGCTGACAATTGAAAAACAAATGACCATAGGGATCATTATTCATTTCATTGTTGCAAATGGGGCAAACTTTGTTGTGTAGATGATTAATCGGAAGACATCTAGCATGGAATCTTTGCATTGTATCTCGGCCTTTTGGATCTTTTAGTTTTTGAATTTTGACAAAAAGTTGGTCGTATGTGTATTTCCATAATAGTTGTATTGATTGTTGGTGCGAAGTAAGAAGTAGATCTGAATATTTCTTGCCAATATAGTCTTTTGATTTGCATTGGTGATTGTTTAGTATTGTCGAGTAGATTTCTTTGAGTGTTGGTGGTAGTGAAATATTATTTGTGTTTAATGTTTGAGAGGGTTGGTTTTTTGTTAATATTGGTTGTATGTAATTCAATTTATCCGGAATCGAACAACTGATCTAAGATATTTTTACTTTAATATCGACACCTGCAGGGTTCGAACCTGCGCCTCCGAAGAGAACGCCTTAGCAGGGCGCCGCATTAACCACTTTGCTAAGGTGTCATCGAAAAACAAATGGTTAATACACTTTGCTAAGGTGTCATCGAAAACTGAGTGATGTTAATAAAAAAAAAAAAGTCATCGAAAACCAAATGGGTAATACTGGTATTTTTTTAATATTTCATATTGAACTGTTTTGGGTTTTTAAGAAAAAAAAAAGCCATTTTATTTTTTTGGGCTTTTAAAAAAAAAAAAATGAAAATGTGAATTGGATAAAAAAATAAAAAATCATCCTTTTTAAAGAAAAAAAAAAAATGGCAAGTTGATATTTTTTTTTTTAAAAAAAATTTAATTTAAATTAATAAAAATAGTTATACCAAGATTTTCTAATTTTTTTCTTTTAAAATTTTCTTTTAATTTATTTCAAAAAAAAAAAAAAAAAAAAAAAAAAAAAGTTTTTTAATTTTTTTTTTTTATTTTTTTTTTTAAAAAATAAAATATATGGCTAAAATGGATCATGATTACCGATTAAATATTGTTTTGGTAGGAGATAATCAATGTGGAAAATCTTTTTTATTGAGTAGATATTGTGATGGTATGTTTGTAGAAAATGGAATACAACTTTGGCATGGAATTGAAATTAAAAATAAAATTATTGAATTGAAAAATCAATCAACAAACGAAATTGTCAAAGTGAAATTAATGATATTTGATGGAAATGGTGGGTGCAAATTTAAAGAATTATTTTATGAAAACTATTTAAAACATCAACATGGTTTTATAATAATGTATGATGTTACAAATTTAGAATCATTTAATAACCTATCAAATTGGATTTCAAAAATTAAAAATTCATATCAAACTTCAAATCTTTATCCATCACCTGAACCAATACTATTTATTGTAGGAAATAAATGTGATCTTATAGATGATTCAAAGATTACTACTATTGTTGATTTAAAAAAGCCTCAAGAATTTTGTGACTCTTTATCAATACCATCCATTCATAATGTTTCTGTAAAAGAAAATATAAATGTTGATTTAATATTTCAAAAATTATCTCAATTAATTATGGATACTTATCCTCCACCTAAAATTTCTGAAATAAAAAAAATTAAAAATGTTGATAGTGGTGGTGATTCTATTAATAATTGTATAATAAATTAATAATTAATTTTTCAAATAAAAAAAATAATATCTTAAAAATGTATTTTTTTTTTTTTTTTTTTTTTTTTTTTTTTCACAAACATATTAAACAAATTATTATCCACTCAGGTTAAACATACCAAAATTTAATCTAAGATTTTTCTTATAAACAAAACAATTTTTCCTAATTATTTAAAAAAAAATAAAAAAAGAATTTAAAAATTCGTTTAAAAAAAAAAATTAAAAAAAAAAAAATTTCACAAAAATTTTAAACCAATCAAATTGTTTTAAAAAAACCCTCGGCCTCTCCAAAATGAACAAAACTATACAATCAGCAAATAATAAAAAAATAAAATATAAAAAAAAAAAATAAAAAAAATCTAACCACCCTTCACAACCTAAAAAAAATAAAAAAAAAAAAAATAAAAAAAACAATTTTAACCTAAAACTAAAAAAAAAAAAAAAAATAAAAAGTAATAATGATTTAGGAATTGATTAAATAAAAAAAAAAAAAAAAAAAAAAAAAAAAGAAAAAAAAGGAAAAAAAAATAGAAGAAAAAAAAAAGAAAAGGAAAAAAAAAGAAAAGAAAAAAAAAAATAAAAAAAATAAAGAAAAAAAAATAAAAAAAAATAATAAAAAACACATCCATCTGATTTATTTTTTATGGTTTTTTTTTTTCATTGCGCTCAATGTTTGACCATCACACGGTTTTTTTAATTTCAAAAAAAAAAAAAAAATATAAAAAAAAAAAAAAAAGATATGATTTTTTTTTTTTTTTTTTTTTTTTTTTTTTTTTTTTTTTTTTTTACCCAAGTGATTGATTCGTTCATAATATATAGTGGGCAGTGTTTTTTTTTTTTTTTTTTTCAAAATCATATTCTTTATAAAAAAAGAAAAAAAAAAAATAAACCCACAGACTCCCATCAAATTGCCATTAAAAAAAATCGATAATCACAATAAGAATACAATAAAGGATTGGTTTTAAAAATTTTTTTTTTCTTTTTTTTTTTCTTTTTTTTTTTTTTTTTTTTTTTAAATTAAAAAACAAAGATTGGATTTTCAAAAAAAAAAAAATAGCATTATTAGATCCAATTGAAAAAAAAAAAAAAAAGAAAAGAAATAAAAATTATTTAATAATAAAAATAAAATATGAAACAAAATAATGGCTCTATCAATAATAATAATAATAAAAATAATCTCTTATCAATATCAAATGAATCTCCAAAATTATGGGCAAATCATTTCAGAGTTATAACAAAAAACATTTCACCACAAACATCACCAATTTTAATATCACCTCCACAATCACCACCATTATTACCAAATAATAAAAATAATAATAAAAATAATAATAATAATAATAATAATAATAATAATAATAATAATAATAATAATAATAATAATAATAATAATAATAATAATAATAATAATAGTAATAATAATAATAATAATAATAAAAATAATATTAATAATAATTTTAATAATAATTTTAATAATAATAATAATAATAATAATAATAATAATAATAATAATAATAATAATAATAATAATAATAATAATAATAATAATAATAATAATAATAATAATAATAATAATAATAGTAATAATAATAATAATAATATTAATTTACCATTTTTAATACCACAACAGAAACAACCATCACCTTATCAATCACCATTATCAACTCCATTCCAATCACCTTTACCAACTCCATCACCACTTTTATTAAACTCACCACTCCCATCACCAAATCAATCGCCACGCCAAACTTTAACAAATAACCAATCACCACGTTTGAATCAACAGTCGGGGGAAATAAATCAACGCCAAGAACCAACTGTTCATAGATCATACAAAAAAAGAACTCCTACTCCTACACCTTATTCGCCATCAAATAAAAATGTAAATAATACCAACAACAATAATGATTCCAACAACAACAATAATGATTCCAACAACAACAATAATGATCCCAACAACAATAATAATGATTCCAACAACAACAACAATAATGATTCCAACAACAATAATAATAATAATTCCAATAATAAAAATAAAAATAAAAATAAAAATAAAAATAATTATAATAATTCAAATAATAATTCAAACAATAATAATAATAATCCAAATAATAATAATAATAATTCAAATAATAATAATAATAATAATTCCAATGATAATATTGAACCTAATTTAACAAATCAAAATGATTCAATTCAATACCGTAAAGAATTAGAAATACAAAAAGCATATAAGAGATCATTGGGTTCGTCAAACAATCCAAATAATAACAATAATAAAAATAATAATAATAACAATAATAATAGTAATAATAACCATCAACCAATGAAAATTACTTTTAGTCATAATTATTATGATGATTTTTCAGATTCAAAAGAAGAACTACCTCCACTACCAATTTTAAATGATAAATGTAAAAATAGTAAATTTAATTATGAATGTAAATTACCTGTTTGTATTGTTTGTAGAAATGGTATACCACCTTCATTTATAAATGAAAAACCATTTTGGTAAATATTTCTTTTGTGAAAAAAAAAAAAAAAAAAAAAAAAAAAAAAAAAAAAAAAAAAAATTGTTTCTAGGTTTTAATTTTATTTTTTAATTTTATTTTTTTTAATATTTATTTATAGGGTACACATTCTATATTTAACTTTATATTCATTAAATAAGTCTGCTGAATATATTGAAGAAAATTTTCCAGGTAAAGATTATATTCATTTCGAGAATAAAAAAGTTGCAGATGGTAAAAGGTTTTTTAAATTACTAAAAGATATTTTTAAATTTATTGAAGATCATTGGGACTTAATTTGTTTTAAGAGTAAAGATTCTAATTGGGGTCATATTGCTGGTATGACACTATCACATTATCCAATTTTATTTGAAAATGGATACTCATCATTTGACAGCACTGGCTATTGGTCAATTTCAGACACTTCTGTTGATCCTTATTCAGTTAGTTTTTTATCAGATTTATAAACTGTTTTCCAAAAAAAAAAAAAAAAAAAAGAAAAAAAAAAAAAATTCTCATTATAGCAATAATAATAAGTGATTTTAAAATACAACAAAATAATAATTTTTTTATTTAAAAAAAATAAACAAATAAAAAAATAAATAAAAAATAAAAAATTATTTATTATAGCAATAATAATAAATTAATTTTAATTTTAATTTTACAAAATGTACAAAGGTTTATACCATAAATAAGGTATTTTTTTATTTTTATTTTTATTTAAATAGTTTTTTTTTTTTTTTTTTTTTTTTTTTAATTTTTAATCTATTATCATTTGAATATCAGTTTCTTGATCAATTGAAAAGCAAACTTGTTCATTATTTATATTATTTATATTTTTATTTTCATCACAACAATTTGAATAATTATTGCATAAATTAACTAAATTTGTATTATTTATTAAAATTTCTTTTTTATTTTTTATTATAATATTATTATTATTATTATTATTATTATTATTATTATTATTATTATTATTATTATTATTATTATTATTATTATTATTATTGTTATTATTATTAATTTTTAATATATTTAATTTATTTTTATTTTTATTATTTATTTTATTAATTTGTGTATAATTTTTATCATTTTTTGTATTATTATTTAATTTATAGTCTAAATAATTATAATAAAATTCTTTATTCTCATTAATTCCAAAACTTGAAAAAATACCAGGAAAAAGGACAAGAGGACTTTTATTATTATTACAAATATAAGAAAATTCCATTTTGGTTCTATCTTCAATTATGTTGGTATTCATTTTTTTTTTTTTTTATTAAAATTTTTTTATTATTTTTTAAATTACAATGGTTTTAAAATTTTTTTTTTTTATTTTAATTATTGAAGAACAATGGTTTGAAAGAAGAATAAAATAAAAAACCTCTTATTTATAGGAAAGAAAAAAAAATAAAAAAATAAAAAAATAAATAAATAAATAAATAAAAAAAAAAAAAAAAATTAAATTTATTAAAAAATTGAGAATTTGGGAGTAGTTGGTGTGATCACAAGCAGAAATAACCACATATTATTGTTTCGTTGAATTTTGAGAGTGTGAGATTCTATTATTAACCCATTAATGATAATAATTTGGTTGAAATAAAAAGAGATTTAAATCTCATGGATTATTTTTTTTTTTCATTTTTTTTTTTTTAATTTATTTTTTTTTTTTTTTTTTTCAGTCATTGTGGGATTTTTTAAAAATATAATAAAAATACCCAAGGGTGATTCTTTGTTTTTTATCCATCACCACCAATTACAATTGAGTGAGGTTATTTTTAAAAAAACATAATTGCATACTTAAGTGTTAGTGGTGTATGATTTTGGTTTGCAATGAAGTCGGTTATTTTTTAATTTTAAATTAAAAAATAAAAAAATTAAAAATTTCTTAAAAATCAAAGACAATAAATCAAATTTGTAAATCACACACAAATGAAAAAAATTAAAAATAAAAAATTAAAAATTAAATAAAAAAATGAAAATTAAATAAATAATAAAATAAAAAAATAAAAATTTAAAAATAAATTGTTGTTAATAACAAAGGAAATATAGAAGCTTTTTTTTTTTTTTTAAAAAAAAAAAATATCTTTAATATCATTAATTTAGATTTTGGTTAATTTGTAAATTAATAATTAGTTGAAATTTATTTATTTATTTTACAAATTATAATTAATTAAGTAAAAAAAAAAAAAAAAAAAAAAAGGGTTCTTTGTAATTTTAGGACGATTGAGATATTTTTTTTATTTTTTTTTTTTTTACAAATATTAAATATCAAGATTTATTCATTTTTATACAAAAAAAAAAAAAAAAAAATAGTTTTAAAATATATTTTTTTTTTTTTTTTTTTTTTTTTACCAATTACATCCACAGTCATTATTATACTAACTAAACTAATGCACCAATACCAATAGAATTCTCACCTGCGCCACCTCCCGAATTTTCACGAAACAGAATTTATTCCTTGATCCTTAAAAGAATTTTATGATCTCGAATTAGATTTTAATCTTGGAACAGTTCCAATATTAGAGATTAGTGCATTATAATTTTTAAAGTTAATTAAATAGGTTGATTTGATTTGATTTGATTTTTTTTTTTTTTTCAATTTTTTTTTTTAAAAAAGGTTAAAATACCAATTAAAGTTATTCTTTATAAATCTACTCTTTTTAAAATTGAGATTTTTTTCTTTTTTTATTTTAATAATTAGCCATTATACAATTATGTAATGTAAAAATTTTTTTATTTTTACTTCATTAGTTATATTTTTTTCATATGAACTGTTTTTTTTAATATTTTTATTTTACAAATTTACCAGGAAAAACTTTTTTTTTTTTTATAATAATGTTTATTTTTTAAAAATCTAAATTTATTATTTGAAATAAATATTTATTAATTTTGGTAATTTTTGTTATTAAAATTGTTACCATTGAATATTTAACCACTTTAAGAATTTTTTAAAATTGAGATTATGAAAAATTTGTCATTTTAATTAACACAGAAGATTAATGTAATGATTAACAAAAAATAAAAAAGTAATCAATTTTTTTTTTTTTATTTTTTTTTTTTTTTGAGTTTTTTTTTTTTTTATTTTTTTTTATATATTTTTTAAAAAATGAAATTTATTGATATTGGTGTTAACTTAACAGACCCTATGTTCATAGGTCAATATAATAATAATGGTAAACAATATCATGAAGCAGATTTAAAACAAGTTTTAGAGAGAGCATGGTCAATTGGAATGGAAAAAATTATTATTACTTCAGGAAGATTAAGTGAAGTTAAAGAATCATTAGAATTAATTAAAACTTATAGTGAAGAAAACAACAACAACAATAAAAATAGACTATTTACAACAATTGGTGTACATCCAACAAGGTGTTCACAAGAATTAATTAATACCACTAATGGTAATGATGAAATCAAAAAAGAATATATTGAAGAATTATTAACAATTTATAATGAAAATAAAGAAAAGATAATTGCAATTGGTGAATTTGGTTTAGATTATGATAGATTGGAATTTTGTTCAAAAGAAATTCAATTGAAATGTTTTGAATATCAATTTCAATTATCAGAGAGAACAGAATTACCTTTGTTTTTACATCTTCGAGGTGCGGCTGAAAGTGGTGCATGTTCAGATTTCATTGATATCATTAAAAGAAATAGAAGTAGATTCACTGTTGGTGTAGTTCATTCTTTTACTGGTACTTTGGATGAATTAAATAAACTATTGGAATTGGATGATGGCATTTATATTGGTGTAAATGGTTGTTCTTTAAAAACTCAAGAGAATTTAGATGTAGTTTCAAAAATTCCAATCAATAGATTAATGATTGAAACTGATGCACCTTGGTGTGATATTCGTAAAACTCATTCAAGTTTTAAATATATTAAAACCAATTTTCCAACTTTAAAAAGAGATAAATTTAAATTAGGTTCTTGTGTTCAAAATAGAAATGAACCATGTAATATTATGTAAGTATGGGTACCCCTCCCCACTACCACCCTTTTTTTTTTTTTTTTTTTTTTTTTTTTTTTTTTTTTTTTTTTATCCTACTAAAATATATTTTTTTTTTTTTTTTTTTAATTTTAAATAGAAATGTTTTAGAAGTTATTTCTGGTTTAAATGGTGGGAATATGGAAGAAATATCAGATCAGATTTATAAAAATACTATAAAAGTGTTTTTTCCAGATCTGGAAAATAAATAAAATAGTAATATAAAAATAAAAATTTTGGCGCGTTTTTTTTTTTTTTTTTATTTTCATTATTTTTTTAGAAATTTTTTTTTTTTTTTTTTGATTTTCATTATTTTTTTTTATTTTTTTTATTTTTTAATTTTTTTTTTTTTTTCAATTTATAAATAAAATATATGCATATATTCAAATAGTTTTATAAATAATAATAAAAACAACAACAACAAAAATAATATAACAATAATCTTTTATTTTTTTTTATTAATATAAATTAAAAAAAAAAAAAAAAAAATGACAACACAAATGGAAGATGTTGAAGAAAAAGTTATTAATGAAGAATATAAAATTTGGAAAAGACATACACCATTTCTTTATGATATGGTTATAACTCATGCACTTGAGTGGCCATCACTTACAGTTGCATGGCTACCTGTAAAAACATCACAACCAAATAAACCATATAGTATTGAAAAAGTTATTTTAGGTACACATACATCAGATGAAGAACAAAATTATTTAATGGTAGCAAAAGTTCATTTACCAGTTGACGAAGCTTCAATTGAATCTTTAAAATATGATGATACTAAAGGTGGTATGTTATTATTTTTTAATTTTTAAAAAAAAAAAAAAAAAAAAAAAAAAAAATTACTAATTAATTTCTTTTTTTTTAAAAAAAAAAAAAAGAGGTTGGTGGTATTGGTAATGTTTCAGAAAAAATTGAAATTATTCAAAAGATTAATCATGAAGGTGAAGTTAATAGGGCAAGAGTTATGCCACAAAATCATAGTATTATAGCAACTAAAACAGTATCATCAGAGGTTTATATATTTGATACA
This sequence comes from Dictyostelium discoideum AX4, assembly GCF_000004695.1. Taxonomy (NCBI): domain Eukaryota; phylum Evosea; class Eumycetozoa; order Dictyosteliales; family Dictyosteliaceae; genus Dictyostelium; species Dictyostelium discoideum. The sequence continues at coordinate 5,889,815 of NC_007089.4, read as the reverse complement.
ACCAAACATCCATTGGAACCAACACCTGATGGTAAATGTTCACCAAATTTAAAGTTAACAGGTCATAAGAAAGAAGGTTATGGTATAAGTTGGAATCCAAGAAAGGAAGGTCATCTTTTGAGTTGTTCAGATGATCAATCAATTTGTATGTGGGATATTTCAGCAGCATCAAAATCAGATTCCACTTTGGATGCATTAAACATTTACAATGGTCATACATCAATTGTTGAAGATGTAGCATGGCATTATATTCACGATACATTTTTTGGATCAGTAGGCGATGATAAGAAACTTATGATTTGGGATACTCGTACTGGAACAAAACCAATTCACGTTGTTGAAGCACATAATAGCGAAGTCAATTGTTTATCATTCAATCCATTTTGTGAGTTTTTAGTTGCAACTGGTTCAACCGATAAGACCGTTGCTCTTTGGGATATGCGTAATTTAGGTAATCGTCTTCATTCTTTAATCTCTCATACTGATGAAGTGTTTCAAGTTCAATTTTCACCACATAATGAAACGGTTTTGGCAAGTTGTGGTTCTGATCGTCGTGTAAACGTTTGGGATCTCTCTAGAATAGGTGAAGAACAAAACAATGAAGATGCTGCCGATGGTCCACCAGAACTTTTATTCATTCATGGTGGTCATACTAGTAAAATTTCAGACTTTTCTTGGAATCCAAATGATCCTTGGTCAATTGCTTCCGTTGCTGAAGATAATATTCTTCAAATTTGGCAAATGGCTGAAAATATTTATAATGATCGTGAAGATGATCTTGAAAATAGTAAAGTTACAAATGCTCAAATTGGTGAATGAAAAAAAAAAATAAAAAAAAAAAATAAAAAAAAATATTATAAATATTTAAATAAAATAAAATAAAACAAAAAAGATGATATATATATAAAATAATAAATGTAAAACTTTTAAAATATAAAAATAATTTTTTAAACTTTTTATTTTTTTTTTTATTATCTTAACAAAATTTATTATTTATTTATTTATTTTGATTTTGATTTATTTTTTTTAGCAGCATTAGCAGCAGCAGTTGAATAAATATAATTCGTAAAAGATTCTTCAAAGATTAAAGCAAATTTATAAACTACATAGACAACAAAAGATAAAACTAAACCAGCAACACTTTTATAAGAGAGAGCATGTGCAATAAATAACATTACAGATCCATTGTACATTGGATTATTCATAACATTGAATGGGAAACCAGTAACTCTTTCTTTCATTAAAATACCAAAATAATCACCTAAATATGTACCAGTAATTCCTAATTTCAAATATGCTGCTAATACTAAAATACCACCAAAACCATATAAAATATATGATAAAACTTCAACTTCAAATCTATCAAATTCTTGGAAAATTGGTTGTCTAATTAATGCTTCTGAAAATCTTTTTTTAATAATAAAAAAAATAATTATAAAAATAATAATAATAATTTTGATGATTTGATTAATAATTTATTTAATTTATTATTATTTTTTTATTTTTTAAAAAAAGAAAACTTACAACCAATCACGCAATATACCTAATGAAAAAATTAAGAATGCTAATAAATAACAACCATTTTCTTTACTTCCACAAATCTTTGTCATAAATTTAGTTTTATATTCCATTCTTGCTGTAATATTCCACCATGTTGGGTTGAATACAACGCATGCAATTGTTAATAAGAAATATTTCTCTGTAAAATCTACATAATTCATTAAATAATCGATATAATCAATTGCGTGTTCAACAATCATTTTCTTTTTTTTTTTTTTTTTTTTCGTGTTTAAAATTTGATCAAATCAGATGGACCAAAAAAAAAAAAAAAAAAAAAAAAAAAAAAATTGAAAAAAGCGAAAAAATGAAAAAAAAAAAAAATAAAATAAAAAATAAAAAAAAAAAAAAACCAATTGGCATTCCATACTTACAAATCTATTTATTTCATACTCAGACAGCATAAGAATAATAAACACCAAATTCTTTTATCAAAATTAATATCTTATTCCAACCAATCTCTTTTTTTAAAAATTAAAAATTTAATTCAAATAAAATAAAAATCTATTTTTAGAACAAAAAAAAAAAAAAAAAAAAAAAAAAAAGATAATTAATAAAAATTTAAAAATATATACATTTTATTTTATTTTATTTATTTTATTTTATTTTATTTTATTTTATTTTATTCTAAAATTTTTGATTGTTCAATCCAAGAATTTAATAATTCAAATTGATTTAATTTAATTGGAGAATTATCAGATAAAATTATTAAAAATGATTTTTGTAAAGCAAATGTTAGATTATCATAAATTGATTTACTATTATCAAAACCATTGAAATAATATTCTGATAACCAATCATAGAATTCAATGAAACCAAATTGATTTAATTTCTCTTTTAATTGATCATTTAATTGATTTTCATTTAAAGTTAAAATTGAATTTAATTGAAGTAATTGTTCTTTTAATCTACCAGGTAAAATTGCAAAACCACATAATTCAAATATACCAACAAATTCTTTTTTAATACATTGTAAAGTTGAGCTTGTTAAAAATCTTGGTTGTTGAGCATTACGTGGAAATATTAAAAATTCGTAATTGTTATTCTTAATATTTAAAGTAGACATCAACGAACAAGTTTGAAGTGACACATCCAATGTTTCAAAAGTCCCATTTCTCCAAGAATTAAATAATTTAAAAACAATTTCTTCAACTAATTTTTTATTTTCACCAATAATTTTTAAACAACAACATGGGTAATTTAACCATTGAACTGTTATATCGCCATTGTTAATTTTAAATTCTTTTAAAGGTTTCGCATAAAAGACAGTAAAGTCATGATCACCAGCTTGAAAATGTCTATGAGCTAAGTTGGTTGCACCAGTACCAACACGATCAGTATTTGAAGCTATTTTATAGGATGGCATTGATTCACTCATTTCTAACATTTCAATGATTGTATTTCTTGATAGAATTTGCGGTGTATGCTTTTTATCAATTATGATATTATGATAGTTAAAGTATGGATAGGGTGGAAATTGTCTAAATAGTATTGATTGATTACATTTGAATTCATATGCTCTTAATCCTTTTCTTTTCTCTGATCCAACATTTTCAAAACAAATTACACATTCTCCTTCAAAATTTGAATAATGAGCTGCTCCAACCACTTGTCCAACTATAATCTCTGGTTTTGAACAATTGATTGTAACTTGAAATCCAATATCATATTGATGTTTATAAAATAATGGTAATATTATATTTAATTTTAATCTCTCCTCTTGAATATATCCACTTTTAATTGAAAAATTATATAAATAATTCATTGAATCTTTCCATCCTTTAATTTTATTATCTTTATTTTTTAAAATAATTTCTTCAATCTAAAATTTAATTTTAATATTAATATTATGTGAATATATTATTTTAAAATGTTTAAATAAATATATATATAACTATTAATTTAAATTACATCTAATTGAATTTCATCTTGAGTTAATAAAGTATCCAATTCTTGAATCATTTTTAATTTCTTTCAAAACAATAATAACTATAATTATTGTAATTATTTTTAATATTACAAATATAAAACACTGTTTAAAATATAATTTGGGTGAAAAAGATATTTTTTTATTTTTTTAATTTTCATTTTTGAAATGTTTGGGATTTTTTAAAAAAAAAAAAAAATTAAAAAATTAAAAAAAAAATAAAAAAAAAATAAAATTAAAAAGAAAATCTAAAATTTCATTGGTGGTTACCACATTGGATATTTATTTTAATTTTAATTTTTAATTTATTTTTTTTATTTTTTTATTTAATCACAATCAGTTTTATTTTATTTATTTAATTTTATTTTTTGTTTTTTTTTATTTTTATTTATTTTTATATATGCATAGATATTTTTTAAAAAAAAAGGTTAGAAAATTATTCGTATAATAGAAATGTATTTAAAAGGCAATAATATTTTTTCCACCTTGACCACGCCACAAAATGTTTGGTACCCATTTTGAAGTTTCATTAATATTTTGATTTATATTATTATTTAAAAATTTTTTATTATTATAATCTATTTCATTTGTTTTAATAGCATTTCCGATATTTAATAATTTTAAAGAATCTAATTTTATTATTATTTAGAAAAACTAAATTTAGTATATGAACAAAATTATATTTATATATTTAGTGATAAAAAATAAAGTTTTTACTTACTTGAAATAGTCATTTTTCTTTTTCTTTTTTTTTTTTTTTTATATAATATTTTTTTATTTATAATCGGATTTTTTCTTTTTTTTTTTTTTTGGTCTAGTTTATTTTCCTAACTTTTATTTTTTAAATGAATTTTTTTTTTATTTTTTTATTTTATTTTATAGCAATTTTTTTTTTATTAACAAAGTTTAAAAATTATTTAATTTTTTTATATTTTTTTCTATTTTAAATTATTCATAGAAAACCTCATTTTTTGTATTTATATTATTTATTATTTTAGGTATTAGAAAAAATAAATACTTTAAGAAATTTTTTTTAAATAATGAGTTGTTGAAGTGTGTGTGAGTGTGTGAATTTACGTACTGTTAGTGTATCACCACCAACCACAACAACAATATTTTAATATAAAAATTTATACCTATGTGTATATGTAGATAAAAGATAATTAAATTTACCACACCCACGGTGTTGGTATTTTTACTACATTCCATTTTATTGATTATAGATTAGGTGATTACCCAATTTGGTTTCAAAAAAAAAAAAAAAAAAAAAAGATACTATAGGTGATGATAGGCTGACTGATAACAAACAAATTATAGTTTTTTTATTTTTTTTATTTTTTAATTTTTTCTTTATTTTTTTTTTTATTTTCTTTATTTTTTTCTTTTATTTTTATTGGTTTTTTTTTTTTTTTTTTTTTTTTTTTTTTTTTTTTGTAAATTCGAAAAATGGAATATTTTGTAATATATATATATATTATATACAATAATGTTAATAAATAATTTAACCGATATAAATGATGTCAGTTAGGTTTAGAAAACTACACGATTTCTTCCGCCTTGTCCTCTCCAAATTATAGTTGGACTCCATCTTGATACTTTATTATTGTAAAACAATGACAAGTTATTAATATCATATTTATTTATATCGTCATTGTGTGTCATTGAAGAATTTGAAATTTTACAATTAAATAATACTGGTGATGATAATGACTCTATAAATAAAAAAAAAAAAAAAATTGAAACTATTTTTAGTTTTTAGTTTTTTTTTTTTTTTTTTTTTTTTTTAATTTTTTTATTTTTTAAAGAAAAAGGATGAAATCAAAAACAAAATAAAAATTGCCCTTTTACTATTTTTTTTTATTTATTAATTATTTTGTGTTTGGAAAAAAAAAAAAAAAAAAAAATTGGAATATTATGTTTTAAAATTAAAATTATTATGCTAAATAAAAATTTATATATATTTTTATTTTTTGTTTTAATGAAAAATGATAATTAAAAGAAAACTTTTTTTGTTAATTTATACTTTTTTTTTAATTTTAATTTCTGAAATAATTATTTTTTATTTTTTTTTTTTATTTTTTTTATTATATATTATTTTTAATTTTTTTATTTCAAATTATTATTATTTTTAATAATTTGGATTAAATGTGCATATTTATTGATATTATTATTTTTATTTTTTTTTTTTTTATTTTTTGCTCACATGCATATGACTGTGTTTGTCTTTTAATTTTAGTAATGGTATTTTTAATTTTATTGGTCACTAAATTTTGTTATTTTTTAATTTTGAATTAATTAAATTTTTTAATTGTTATTTCATTTGAAAAGGTATTTTTTTTTTTTTTTTTTTTGGTAATAATTTATTTATATCCATTCGTACCTCAACTTAACCAATTTCTATTTTTTTTTTATAAAAACAATCCAATAATAATATCTTAGCATTTATAGGATCAAAAAATATCTTTATTTTTATTATTAATAATTGTATTCCCATTTTTATTTTTTTTTTTTTTTTGTTTCCAAGTAATTTTTTTTTTTAAAAAAAAAAAAAAAAAAAAAAAAAAAATATATTTATTAAATTAGTAATAAAAAATATAGATTGTGATCCTTAATTTTAGAAAAAAAAATAAATAAAAATGTCTTTTTTAAATAAAAAAAAAAAAATTAAAAATGAAAAAAAAAAATAAAATAAAAAATAACATTGATGTTTTGTAATTGGGTGGGGGTGGGTGAGGTATCATATTGCTTTAAATATTTTTTACACCTTTCCATTTTTATTATTTTATATTAAAATTATTAATTTTATTATAAATAATAATATTCAACAGTTGGCAATCAACAAACTTGGGTTTGGATATTTTATAAATATATATCTATATTTTTTATCTAAATTTAAAATGGGGGGGTAATTTTAAAGATTGTTTGATTATGAGCAATTAGTAACCACTTTTTTATTATTATTAATGATTATTTTATTTTTTTTTATTTTTTTTTTTTTATTTAATTTTTTATTTAATTTTTTATTTAATTTTTTATTTTTTTTGTTATTGTTGTTGTCATTCACATAAAAAGAAATAAATAAAAAATAATCATCTTTTATATATCAATTTTGAAAAAAACTCCATTTAAAGGAATAAATATTAAATATAAAAAATAAAAAAAATACCAACTTTATCAATCACCTTATTTATTATTATTAAAAATAGAAGTGGATGCCATTAACATTGTTTTTAAATTCATCTTTTAAGTTATTTGAATAAAAAAAAAAAATTAGGAAATAAAAAAAACGTTTGTTGTTAGCATTTGTGAGTTGTGGCTAGTTAAAAAACTTTTTTTTTTTTTTTTTTAAATAAAAAATAAATTTATTTTATTTTTATTTTATTTTTATTTATATTTTTATTTTTATTAAAATGATTACATTGATCATAATGTTAAATCTTTTGCATACTGTTTTAATAAAAGAAAATTATTTATTGACAAAAACATTCTTTTCTTTTTTTTTTTGATTTGTTTTTAATATGGATTTAGGAAAGAGAACTTAAAAATACACAAAACGATATAAAATTTTTTTTTTTTAAGTTTTAAAAATTTCTAATATTCATTTTTTTATTTTTCTTTAAAAAAAAAATAAATTAGTGGATAGAAAAAAATAATTTTAAATTAAACAGTTATTAAATTTTTTTTAATTTTTATTTATTTTTATTAGGATTTTGCCTCCAATTTATTATTGGAATTAAATAGTAATTACCTTTTTTTTTTTTTTTTGACTTTTTTTTACTGTTTTTTTTATTATTTTTTGCCAATTTTTTTTTCCATAACAACACAACATATTATTATTTTTTAATTGAGGTTATTCCTTTAAAATTAAGAATGGAAGATTTAGATATAGATTTAGAAATAGAACAAAAATTAACAATTTAACAAAAGAAATACAAGACGAAAAGAACGAAGACACCAAAAAGAAAGTAGAAGAGGAAAAAAAAATTTTAATTAAAATTAAAGCTTCAATCAAAGAAAGAGATGATGAAATTAAATCAAAAGATGATCAATATTGTGATTTTGTTTTTATAAAATGTGGGATATATTAAATTTGTAACTTTGTCAATCTATAATTTTCATAACACTAACATATATTATTTATGATGATAATGGTGATGATGATGATAATACATTATATTAGATTTTAAAACCAAAGGTGTACCAAATATAAAGTTCAGTGGATCAGATAAAAAAATTTCAATCCAACACTTGGAATGTAGTTTTGAAGAAAGAGAATTTAAAGAATTAGATAACCCATATTGTGTTGATCAAGGTAGATCTTCTTTATTATGGAGTTTGTATAGAACGAATAAAGAAATTAAGGGTGAAGTGGGTGTTTCATTTTTTTTTCAAAAATTTGATTTTTGATATTTTATTATCATGTGGTCTTGAAAAACAAATGAAATACGAAAATGGATCCATTACAAGTTTTAAACCTACCATTTTGATATTTGCTCACTGTGACATTCCAAAAGGAGTAATACAATTCAAAAGTCCATGTCAAGAATTTTCAGAAAACTAGAATAGTAGGGTTGGAGGGTAACAAACTCGTTGAAACTGAAAAAGTTGAAGAATTGCCAACTATATCCATATCAAAATTAAATTCACCATTCCTTCAGCAAGTTCAAGTTCCATTAAAACTTAAAGTGGGTGATGTAAATAATAATTTATTGGTTTCACTTAATCATGATAAAATCAAAGAGATTAACAGACACTTATTCGTATCACCAGAAATCACAAACACAGATGATACCTCAAATAATGAATCAAAATTGATTAGATAACTTTGTTCTGTGTTTAAAAACATGAACCATTCAAATATTAACCAAAGTTTACAATTGAATAATATATGTATGGAATTCACTGAAAATTCTTTTATATGGGTAGAGTTAAATAATATTATTTTTTTGGTGATGAAAATAAACATGATAATAATAATAATAATACTATATCAATAGCATGTGTAATTGAAGATATTGAAAACAAAGAAAATTATAAAGATTTATTTAATTTCAGAATTAAGTTCAAGTGGTAAAGGTAAAGCATGGCTAGCAATTAACACACAAGCCAAAGCATTTACTATCAAGTTTTTCCACTCACCAAGAAATAAATTGGAAAGAGCTGAAAAAAAAAGTAAACGTTGGTATGATATTTGGGGAATCAAAACCTTGGTTTTATAGTTTAATCGTGAACAACCTTGTTTATTGATGCCATTTTTAAACCTATTACCATTGTTGATTACAACAAAGATGGTTTTTGTGATAGATTATGGGATTCTTGCCGTCAATTTTCAAAATCAGGTTATATACGCTCAGATTTATCATTAAGACATGTTGGAAAATATAAATATAATGACGAAGACAAGTTTATATTTTTTGATTTAGGTTCAGTTGAAATCATTAAAGAAGATTCTGCAAATAAAATGTTCAATAATGTAATTAATAGTATTAAAGAAGAAAAAGAAATTGAAAAAGAAAAAGAAAGAAAAAGAAAAAAGAATCAATTTTTAATAAATCAGGTTAAGAAAGTAGAAGAAGATAAGAAGAAGTAGAAAAACATGTTAAAGTTGATGAAGATGGCAATCATTAAAATAGAAAATTTTATCTTTTTTGTGAATGTGTGTGTGCTATAGAATGTATCTAAAAAGTTTATAAATATTTTATTTAAATTAAATTAGAATTTAATTTTTTTTTTTTTATTATATTTTTTTTTTTTTTAATAATAATTAAAATTTGCATTATTCAATATTATTTATTTAATTAATTAATATTTCTTTTTTTTTTTTTTGTTTTTTTTTTTTTTTTGACAGAGTGTTTGTTGTGGAAATTGAGTTTTATCTGTACCTATTGGACTATACACCCAATGAACTCTTTCTTTTCCTTTTGCTTTTGTATGTACGAATTGACAAATCCATATATTATTATATGCATTAAATCCTTTTTTTAAAAATAATTATGTATTAAAACTTACTGTTCCAATTCGCCACCTGTAATAGAAAAGTACTACTGTGTATTTCGAATTTGGAGTGTTTCTTTAACATTTTCCCCAACTTAATATTTTTCTGTTTTAAAACACATCATTCAATAACTATTTTGAGAGAAAAAAAAAAAAAAAAAAATAATTAAAATAGTAACAATTAATTATTGATTTATTTATTTATTTAAAAAAAAAAACAAATTACATATAAACTTTTTTAATTGTTTAATATTTTGTTTTCTTTTTTCTTTTTCGAAATCTCCACTAAATTCATCAAAAAATTATATTAAAAAAAAAAAAATTAAAAAAAAATAAAAAATAAAAAAAAAAATTAAAAAAAAATTTTTGGGTGGTTACACCCTTTTAAAAAAAAAAGAAATTAATAAAAATAAAAAAAAAAAAAAAAAAAATTAAAAAAAAATTTTGTTTTCAAAGAAAAAACTTAAAAATTAATTTTTTTTTAATTAAAAATTTAATTTTATTTTTTTTTTCTCAATTTTTTTTTTATAAATATTTGCACATTTGCAAATTTTTTTTTTTTTTTCAAATCATTTTAAAAAAATAATAATTGTATATTTAGATAAATAATTAATTGTATAGTATAAAAAAAAAAAAAAAAAAATTATAATGCAAATTTTTGTTAAAACATTAACTGGTAAGACCATCACTTTAGAAGTTGAAGGTTCTGATAATATTGAAAATGTAAAAGCCAAGATTCAAGATAAAGAAGGTATTCCACCAGACCAACAAAGATTAATTTTCGCTGGTAAACAATTAGAAGATGGTCGTACTCTTTCTGACTATAACATTCAAAAGGAATCCACTCTCCACTTGGTATTAAGATTAAGAGGTGGTATGCAAATTTTTGTTAAAACTCTCACTGGTAAGACCATCACTTTAGAAGTTGAAGGTTCTGATAACATTGAAAATGTTAAAGCCAAGATCCAAGATAAAGAAGGTATTCCACCAGATCAACAACGTCTTATTTTCGCTGGTAAACAATTAGAAGATGGTCGTACTCTTTCCGACTATAACATTCAAAAGGAATCCACTCTCCACTTAGTTTTAAGATTAAGAGGTGGTATGCAAATCTTTGTTAAAACTCTCACTGGTAAAACAATCACTTTAGAAGTTGAAGGTTCTGATAACATTGAAAATGTAAAGGCTAAAATTCAAGATAAAGAAGGTATTCCACCAGATCAACAACGTCTCATTTTTGCTGGTAAACAATTGGAAGATGGTCGTACTCTCTCTGACTATAACATTCAAAAGGAATCAACTCTTCACTTAGTTTTAAGATTAAGAGGTGGTATGCAAATCTTTGTTAAAACTCTCACTGGTAAAACTATCACTTTGGAAGTTGAAGGTTCTGATAATATTGAAAATGTAAAGGCTAAAATCCAAGATAAAGAAGGTATTCCACCAGATCAACAAAGATTAATCTTTGCCGGTAAACAATTAGAAGATGGTCGTACTCTTTCTGACTACAATATTCAAAAAGAATCCACTCTCCATTTAGTTTTAAGATTAAGAGGTGGTATGCAAATCTTTGTTAAAACTCTCACTGGTAAAACAATCACTTTAGAAGTTGAAGGTTCTGATAACATTGAAAATGTTAAAGCCAAGATCCAAGATAAAGAAGGTATTCCACCAGATCAACAAAGATTAATCTTTGCCGGTAAACAATTAGAAGATGGTCGTACTCTCTCAGATTATAACATTCAAAAGGAATCAACTCTTCATTTAGTTTTAAGATTAAGAGGTGGTCTTTAAAAATAAATAAATAAAAAAAAAACTAAAACTTTAATCAGTTTTATTTCAACTTTTAAAAAAAAAAAAATCTTTTTTTTATTATTAAATTTCTATCAATTTTTTACTTTATTTATTTAATTATTAATTTTTTTTTTTTTTTTTTTTTTTTAAAAGTAAAGCACCAGAACATCTAAATCACTTATTAAAATAAAAAAAATAATAAATAAAAAAAAAACAATACAAAAAAAAAAAAAAAAAAAAATTTCAAAAGAATTTAGTGGAACACCAACAATTTCATAGGAACTTTTTTAAATTAATTATTATTTTTTTTTTTTTTTTTTTTTTTTAAAAAAAAATATCTCCATCACTTCACTTTTTTTTTTTTTTTTTTTTTTTTTTTTTTAATTTTAATCACACAATAATTCTTTTTATAAAGAAAAACTAAATAAAAAAATGTCAAGAATTCAACAAGTCAATAAATCAATTTTAATTAGATCATTCTGTACAGGAGCACCAAGTAAATCAAATTTTTCACCAGTTGGTAACTTTTTAAGAATTGGTGATGTAGTTCCAGATTTTTCACAAGACTCAAGTGTTGGCCAAATTAACCTTTATAAAACATTAGGTGATAGCTGGGGTTTATTTGTTTCCCATCCAAAAGATTTTACACCAATTTGTACCACTGAACTCGGTAGATTGTATGTTTTTTTTAAAATTCAAAAAAAAAAAAAAAAATTAATTAATTTAAAAACTATTATTAACTTTTTATTTTATTTTTTTTATTTTTTTTTTCAAACTTTTTAAAAACAATCTTTTTTAAATATTAAAGAGCAAAATTAAAACCAGAATTTGAAAAAAGAAATTGTAAAATTCTTGCACTTTCAGTTGATTCAGTAAAAGATCACTTGGAATGGATGAAAGATATTGAAGAAACTCAAAAAGTTAAAATTAACTATCCAATTATTGCTGATCAAGATAGAAAAGTTGCTGATTTGTATGGTATGATTCATCCAAATGCCGATAACACTTTTACAGTTCGTTCAGTTTTCTTTATTTCACCAGATAAACGTTTAAGAGCTCAAATAACTCTTCCAGCTTCAACTGGTCGTAATTTTAGTATGTTAATCATTTTTTTTTTTTATTATATTATTTTTTTTTTAAAAAAAAAGTTTTATTTAATATTAACTCTATTTTATTATATTTTTAATTTTTCCCAGGGAAAGGAAAAAAAAAAAAAAAAAAAAAAAAAAAAGATGAAATTATAAGAATTTTAGATTCATTCCAATTGGTAAGTAAATAATATTTTAAAAAAAAATAAGATTAATATTTATTATTTTATTTTTATTAACTAAATTTTATTTCGTTTTTTTTTTTTTTTTTATATTATTAGACTGACAAATACAAAGTTGCAACACCAGCTGATTGGGTTGATGGTGATGATTGTATAATTGTCCCAACTGTCTTTGATGAAGATGCCAAAAAATTATTCCCAAAGGGTTTCCCAAAGATAAAGAGCTATTTACGTGTTACTCCACAACCAAATAAATAAATAAATAATAACAAATGTCATTTTTCAGAAAATAACTTTTTTTTTTTTTAAAGTGTTATTTTACTTTCCATAGCCAACCAATTCAAAAAAAATTTTACTTTCCATAACCAAAAAAAAAATACTTATTGGTAATACTCATTGTATACTTTTTTTTTTTTTTTTTTTAACTTAATTCTTTCTAATAAAATATTTTTTATTATTATTTTTAAATATTAAAATAATTGTTATTTACTAATATATAATCAATTTATTTGAATTAATTTTTACTTTTTTCTTTTTTTTTTTTTTTTTTTTTTTTTTATCTTTGTTGTATTTCTGACTTTTGCTGATTAGTTTTTAATAATGCCTTTTTATTTTTTTTCTGTTCAAATCTGTAAAATTTCATTTTCAATGAAATTGTTCACATTTCAAGATTTCCGCCAACCGATTTCAAAATAAATTTTTTTTTTTTTTTTTATTATTTTTTTTGTTTTATTTTTTATTTTTATTTTTATTTTTTTTTATTAATTTTTTTTTTAATTCATATAAGCCATTCATTTAAACTATATATATAACCCACAACGAATTTTTAATATTTATTTTTTTATTTTTATTTTTTAATTTTTTTTTTTTTTTTTGTGTTTTTAATGTTTTTTTTTACAAAGCATGGTCATTACAATAATTAAATAATTATAGAATAAATATTTATTTTTCATTATACAATAATTACACATCATATACACAAATTTTTTTAAAAAAAAAAAATTAAAAAATAAAAAAATGAACATATACAAAAACATAAAAAATAAAATCAATAAAAAAGATAAAATTAAAAAAAGTGATGATTCATATGATAATAATAATAATAATAATAATAATAATAATAATAATAATAATAATAATAATAATAATAATAATAATAATACAATCAAAGATAAAGTAATAATAAATTCTGAAAATTTAGAATTAGAAGAAATTACCAATAGTATTGATAATAATAATGATAATAATGATAATAATAATAATAATATTGATAATAGTGAAAAATTTAAAGAAATTTATTTTAAAAATGAAATTATTAGAAATCAAATTCAATATCATTTAAAATTATATAATATTCATTTCCATCAAAGGGAATTTACATTACATGAATTAAAGAATTATCGATATAAAGATTACCTAAGATCAATATTAATAAAGACAGATAAAGCAATATCATGTCCACAATTTTTAGATGATAGTAATGGAGAGATAACAGCTAATAATTTATCATTACTAATAAAATATGTACCAACCATAGAATCAATTGAATTTAGTTCAAAATTCAATTCAACAATAGCACCATTAAATGATAGTGATGGACAATCAGTATTTTCAAAATTAGAGAATTTAAAATCCATTAAATTTGGTAAACATTTTCAAAAGAAAATCAACAACAACAACAACAACAACAACAACAACAACAACAACAACAACAACAACAACAACAACAACAACAACAACAACAACAACAACAAGAACAACAACAACCACGACAATTTATTATTACCAAAAAATAATAAAAATTTTAAAACTTTATTATTCAATGAATCGACGTATAATCAAATTATTGAAACTAATTCATTACCAAAAACAATTGAAACATTATCAATGGGATCAAATGGTAATCATAGGATACAAGAAGGAGCAATACCAAAATCAGTTAAACATTTAATCATTGGTAATGATTATAATCATAAATTAAAAGTTAATCAATTGCCATCATCATCGTTGGAATCATTATCATTAGGCACACATTTTAATAGTGAGATTATGATTGGATCACTACCAATTACTTTAAAATCATTAATTTTTAATAACGAATTCAATCAAAAAATTAAATTAAATCAATTACCAAATTCAATAACCTTTTTAGAATTTTCATTTCATTTTAATCATACATTTGAAATTAAATATAATAAAAAGGGTAATCAAGTTGGTGATGATAGTGATAGTGATGATGATGATGATAATGATAGTGATGATATAACTGAAGAATCTGAAGAATCACAAGAATCTGAAAATAATAATAATAATAATAGTAAACCAAAAACTTGGTTACCAAATAATTTAAAAACATTAATATTAGGTTATAAATATAATAAAAAGATTAGAAAAGGAATTTTACCAGATAGTTTAACTCATTTAAGTATGGGTTTTACTTGGAATCATAAAATTGGTAAACGTTGTTTACCATTAGGTTTAAAGAAATTAATTTTATCATCAAATTTTAATCATACTTTAAAAATTGGTTCATTACCTCCATTTTTAGAATATTTAGATATGGGTCAACAATTTAATCAACCATTTAATATCAATATTTTACCAAATTCTTTAACATTTTTAAAATTTAGTAATACTTTTAATCAACCAATAGAGATTAGTAATGATAATAATAATTTATATCCAAAATCATTAAAAACATTACAATTTGGTATATTATTTACAAAAGCATTAAATTTAAATTTATTGCCAAAGTCATTAGAAACTTTAATAATTGCTCATACTAATTTTATTGGTGGTGGTGGTGATAATGAAAATTTAATAAATTTACATTTATTACCATTAAAGAGAAGAATTGAAATTGGAGAGATACCAAAATCAATTAAATATTTAAAGATTGATAATATATCATTTGATTTATTACCATCATCAATACCATCAACAATTGAAATATTAGAATTTGGTACTTATTTCAATAGAGAGATTAATGAACAATCATTTGAAATTGGTTCAAAATTAAAGCAATTGAAATTTGGTTACTTTTTTAATCAACCAATTCAACCAAATACAATTCCATTATCAGTTACAACTTTTGAATGTGGTTTAAGATTTAATCAACATTTAACTAGAGATTGCTCAATTTTACCAAATAATTTAACAACTTTAATATTAAATGATTCAAATCCAATAATTAATTTCGATTTATTACCAAAATCTTTAACAAATTTATCAATTAATAATACAAATCATATATTATTAAATAGTTTAAATATTGATAAATTTTTAAATATTTTAAAAATAAAAAATAAATAAAATATATAAAATATAAAATATCTGATCAGATTTTTTTTTTTTTTCTCATTTTTTTTTTTTTTTTCGCATTTTTTTTTTTTTTTTTTTTTTTCTTTTCTTTTTCTGATTTTTCATAAAATATAATCATATAAACACACTCTATAATTTATAATGAACGATAATAATAATGATAATAATGATAAATTATTTTTTAAATTATGGAGAAATTATGTAATTAAAAAAGAAATATTATTACATGTTAAATTATATAATATACATTATCATAAAAGAGTATTTGAAAAGGTTAAACAAGTAAATCAATATAAATTTAAAGATTATTTAAGATCAGTTGAAATTAGTAATTCAATAAGATATGAAGAATTTATATTATTAAAAAATGAATTACCAAATTCAATTAAAGAAATTCATTTTCCATATGGTTTTAATTTTGATTTATATGAAAATAATAATAATAATATTAATAATAATAATAATAATAATAATGAATTTTTATTATCAAATAATATTGAATCAATTCATATTAATAGAGATTATGAAGAATTTATTAAAAAATTACCAAATCATATTAAAAAATTAACATGTTCAAAATTTCAAAAACATACGATAATTGGTGATTTACTTGATTCATTTGGAATGTATCCATTGGTTTTTATATTGGATCAATCGAATCGAACAACATTTAATTTTGAAAAGAATGAATTTGATCAATATATAAAGTATCCAATTAAAAGAATAAAATTAACAGATAAAGATTTCATTAATATTAAAAGTGGTATAATAAAGAGTAATGATAATGATAAAAATGGTTTATATAGTATTGAATTTGGTTTAAATTTCAATCAAAAATTAAAAGATATTTTAATACCCCATGGTGTAAAGAAAATTAAAATTTCAAGTACTAATAAAAATAAATTTATATTGGAAAAAGATTGTTTACCAAATTCAATAACAAATTTAACAATTAAAAATTTAAATCAAAAATTAATTAATGATGGTGATGATGGTGATGATGGTAGTGGTAGTGATAATGGTAGTGGTAATGGTATTGGAATTATACCAAATTCAATTAAAACTTTAAAAATTAAAAATTGTAGTGGTGCTGCGAAATTAAATTTAATAAAAAATACTTCAATTAATACTTTAAAAATTGATTTTGATTGGTTCATTTTAAATTATAAAAATGAAAATAATTTTTTATTTTTAAATACTTTACCAAAATCTTTAAATAAATTAAAATTCATTTATAATAATACAAATAATTATACATTCTCTCAATTATTTTATCCAAATTTTAAATCAATTCCAAATATTCCAATTTTAAATGAATTATCAATTCATAATTTAAATAGAGATTATTCAAAACCATTAGAATTTAATGATAATATAACAACTTTATTCATTAGTTATTCAATTAAAAAATACAATCCAAATGAAAATATTAATTTGACTACCACCACCACCACCAACAACAACAACAACAACAACAACAACAACAACAACAACAACAACAACAACAACAACAACACTACTTATAATGAATTTTATTTTTCAAAATTACCTTTAACTTTATCAAATTTAAATTTTATTGGAAAACATGAAGATTTTAAATTAAGTTCAATTTATAATATTAATAGTATAACTTCACTTTCATTACCATTTAATTTTAATAATAATAATAATAATAATAATAATATTGATGTTGAAAATGATTTTTTAAAATTAAATTCAATTAGACATTTAACAATTAATGGTGATAAAGATTGTAAAATTAATCTATCTTTATTACCACCAAATTTAGAATCTTTAACTTTTATTGGATCTTCAATTTTTCCAATTGGTTTAACTGAAAATTCAATACCTTCAACTTTAAAAGAAATTATATGTTTTAATTCAAATCAAACTATTATAAATCATTTAATATCTTTAAATTTAATTTTATTTTTAAAAATAAAAAATAAATAATTATTTTATTTAATATTTAATATCTCTTTTATTTTTTTATTTTATTTTTTTTAATTTAATTTTTAATATATTTTAAAAAAATAAAATATAAAAAAATATATAAATTATATTAAATTAAATATTATATTATTGAATTAATAGATTTTTTAATATTTTTTTTTTTATTTTATTTTTTTATTTTATTTTTTTAATATTTAATATCTCTTTTATTTTTTATTTTATTTTTTCTAAAATTATTTAATTTAATCAGTTATTCCAGTAATAGATTCATATATAGCTCTAGTGATATAAAAAATTAATAAAATTGAATTTCCTAGTATCTCTGAAAAAGTAGTTTTTCTTTTTGGTATCAGTGGTATATAATTATTTTTTAAAATAGAATTTGGAGGTTTTTCATAAATTGGGAATTGAAAATTTATATTTTTAAATTCTAAATGTAAAAGATTATTTGGTAATACATTTTTAAATGATTTATTATTATTTGTAAATTTTGAACCAAAATATAAATATTTGACACTATCTGGTATAGAACCTTTTAATAATTCAATATTTGAATCACCAAATATTAAATGAGTTAAACTTGATGGTAAAATACCTGCTTTTATTTTACAATTATTATTTGTAAATGAATTACCAAATGATAAATATGTTACATTTGGTGGTATTGATCCAATTAATAATTCTTTATTATAGTGATAATTAAATTAAATCATTAAAAAAGATTGAAGTAATTTATTTTTGTACATATTGGAATCAACAATTAAATACTTTAGATTTACCATTCAACTCCTTCAGGGATGACATTTTTACTAACTTCAAATTTATGATTATATTTACCACCCAATTTTAAAATCTTACAACTACTTGGAATAATACCGACCACTAAAGGATTATTACCAAATGTAATTTTTTCAACCTGTGATGAAATACTTCCAATTTCTAAACACTGTGAATAATAATAACCAAAAACAATTTCCTTTAAAGAATCTGGTAAATCACCTGCTTTTAATTTTTTATTATAATTATTAGCAAAAATTATTGTTTCAATATTTGTATTTTTTAAATTAATTCCATGATTCCAATTATTTCCAAATTTAATTTTTTTTAAAGATTTTGGTAAATCATATGATTCTATTGAGTGAGAATAATTATTATTTAATGTTAAACATTCAATATCTAATAAAGATAATATTGAAAAGTTATCATATAAATCTATAGATTCAGAGTCATCTTTGATAATATAGTGTTTTTGTGAGTATTGTCTTAATTTTTCACAATTTTTAAAAATTCTATTTGTATTTTCATTATAAATTCTTAAATGATTAAATATAATATCTTTTAAATAAAAATTTCTATAAACTTCAAAAAATAACTTTTCAATTTTGTTACTATTAATTTCCATCGTTTATTGTTTTTTTAATGAAAAATAAAAAAATAAAAATAGACTCTTGGTGATATTTATTAATATTTGTTTTTATTTTCTAAATTATTTCTTATTCTCACAATTTTTTTTTTTTAAAAAGTTTTTTTTTGTTTTCTAATCTATTTTATTCTTGGTTTTTTTAGGGTTATTTTTTTTTTTAATTAAAAAAAATTAAAAAAAAAGATAAATTTCTAAAAAAAATAATTTGGTTTTTTGATGCGAAGAGAGGTTTTTTTTACATGATCGGAATCGAACCCACTATTTAACAATTTAAATTTGAAAAATAAGTATTCAGAGCGGGAATCGAACCCACGACCTAATAAGAATAAATAGGGAATCGAACATGCGATCTATATTAGGTTCTTTAAAAAGAAGTATTCAGAGCGGGAATCGAACCCACGACCTAATCCGTGTTAAGGATTCGTGATAACCGACTACACCATCCGAACATATTGATATTTTTTTTTTAAAGAAATAAATAAAGACACTTATTTTATACGAGGATGACAACCCAATCTCCAGAACACAACAAATTCATACCAACTCCTGGCCAAAAAGAAATAATGACCAAAATCAATAGCAAACACCTTCCATTTATAGAAATTAAAAAAATAATAAACATGAAAGGTAGAGACCTATTATGGAGATACACACTGAAAGCACTACCAAAAATATGCAACATGCCAAACAGTGTGGGGAAGATGAGACTTCAGAACATATATTCTTCAACTGCAAAGCCCACATCAAAAACACACAAGAAATCTTCAACTACACCTTAATCAAGTGTGGACACACCACTCACACCTGGAATGTTAAGATTTTAAACCATCTACAAATTGCACTAATAGCCAATTTAATAGCTATTATATTCGAAAAAATTTGGCACAAAAGAAACAAACTCATCCACGATGAAATAGAAATAGTAATTCATAGACAACAAGTCATACGTGAACTAATTAAAACACAAAGAGCTCCATGGGACAGGACACAAGCGGTTATAAACAAAACATTAAGAATCAAATCAAAGCAACGGCCAGAAGAACAAAATAAATTAGACTCATTAATCTCGCTAAAGCTATTAAAATTTAGCAGACAATGGAACTCACCTCTTCACGCAATAGCACTTCCCAAACATCTCAAAAAATACAATAATTCACTCAGTACTCTCCATAAATAAAAAAAAAAAAAAAAAAAAAAAAAAAAAAAAAAAAAAAAAAAAAAAAAAAAAAAAACCTGGGAACCCAAGTTAATCAGAAAATTTCCAGATTTTTAACTTTTTAAAGAAAAATATAAAAAATAGAAAGAAAATAAAATGAAAATCACAAACAACACCACAAATATTAAGCAACACAAATGCCTACAAAAAATAAGCGAAATTGTGGATAAAACTCAATTAAAAAAAAAACAATTCAAATACGTCATAAACATCAATCACGAACCAGACGATAAAATAAATAAAGATTTAGAAAAAATTTGGACAAAAAAGATGTTTTAATCAAAAGTTATAATACAATTCAAAATTCGAAAAAAAAAAAAAAAAAAAAAAAAAAAAAAAAAAAAAACAGTAAACTAACCCCTCTTTTAGAGACCCTGTAAAAAAAAAAAATAAAAAAAAAAATTAAAAATAAAATGAGATCTAGCATCTCAAGGAGAAGCAACTAATAATTGCGTTATCCAATTCAAAAAAAAGACACTTATTTTAGAAGTTTATTCAATCAACTCGAGTAATACACAATATTAAGAGATAATCTAATATATAAAGATAATAATTAAACATGTATTAATTAAATATAATCATAATTTATAAAATTATTCCATTTGGAATTATTTATTATTCTCAATTTTAAAAACAAACTTTATTACATTTGTAAAGATCCTCGTACTCCAACTTATATGGAATATTTATAATATTTTGTATATCAATACAATATGTGACCCTTTGAACACTTTAAAAATAAACTTATATAAAATTTATCTCTTAATAATATTATTTGAAATACTCGTTTATTTGTACACAATTTTATTTTTTAACGATAATGATATTTATTTATTTATTTTCTTTTGATGTTTTAATATTCGATATTGTTTATTAATATACTAATTCACTCAATTTATTGACTATCAAAATTACAAAAATTTAAGTTTTTTTTTCAAAATAAATAAAATAGTGACTATTCAAATTAAAAAATTATTTTTTCCCCTATTTATTGTTATTCAGGATTACAGTAACAAATAAATTGTAAATAAAAATTTAATTTTATTTGTAGAAAAATAAAATGAAATGAAATTTTCAAAATTAAAAATAAAAAAAAAAAAAAATTAAATGTATATATTTTAATTTGTTTATTTTAAATTAATTAAAAATTTTATAAAAGCAAATTTTATTATTACATAATTTTTTTTTCTTTTCTTTTTTTTTTTTTTTGTATTTTTTAACACCATAATCAAAATAGGGAATCGAACATGCGATCTATAATCGGTTCTTTAAAAAGAAGTATTCAGAGCGGGAATCGAACCCACGACCTAATCCGTGTTAAGGATTCGTGATAACCGACTACACCATCCGAACATATTGATATTTTTTTTGTGATGAATCATAGTACATGGTTTCGTACATTCGAGATCGAAAAAAACAAACAACAACAACAATCTCTTTTTTTGATTATTTCATTTTTCATATAAAAAAGACTTAAAAAACAAATAAATAAATAAATAAACTATTTTAAAAAGCCATCTTTTTACTTTATTGTAATTTATTATTTGTTTCGTTTTGAGAATTTTGCGTAGCAAAATTTTCAAAAAAAAAGCAAAAAATAATCAGATCGAAAAAAACAAACAACAACAACAATCTCTTTTTTTGATTATTTCATTTTTCATATAAAAAAGACTTTAAAAAAAAAAAAAAAAAAAAAAAAAAAAAAAAAAAACCTGGGAACCAAGTTAATTAGAAAATTTCCAGATTTTTAACTTTTTAAAGAAAAATAAAAAAGATAGAAAGAAAATAAAATGAAAATCACAAACAACACCACAAATATTAAGCAACACAAATGCCTACAAAAAATAAGCGAAATTGTGGATAAAACTCAATTAAAAAAAAAACAATTCAAATACGTCATAAACATCAATCACGAACCAGACGATAAAATAAAAAAAGATTTAGAAAAAAGTTTGGACAAAAAAGATGTTTTAATCAAAAGTAATAATACATTCAAAATTCTCACAGACAGTATTAGTACAGTAATCTATTTTGTAAATATGTTTGATGCAGAATTAAAAGGACAATTTATAACCACTATAAGACCAAAAAATAGATGCAGAGATTTTGATTGGTATAAATACCACAATGAAATAGAATGGGTAATAGAAAATGAAGGATGTAAACTAATTAAATCAGAAATTAAAGGCGAAACTCTAATTATCAAAACAGTGAAAAGAGTCGTAGAAGAATTTGACACTATCATTGAACTAGACAATCTAACATTAATTGGACACTCCAACAAAGGATGGAGAGATCAAACCTCATTACCAGAAAATCAAGAAGAAAACAAAAATAAAAAACAATCAGATGAACAACAACCACAATCTACATCAGAACAAATACCAAAACAAGGAAAAAGAACAATCATTATCCCACCAATCACATCCTCATCTAATGATAAAACATTTATGGCCCTAGATGATACAGCTCAAAAGGTAATAGAAGCATCACTAGAAAACGTAGATGAACTAACAAGAATAGAGAATGAGATCAATACCCAATCGATAAACAATCAAGAAATTAAAACAAAATCAGAAAAACCTATCGAACCACCATCTCCATACAATACACCAATAAAACAACACGGCGAAACAAAGGGACTAACAACGGAAGAAAAACTTAGAGAGGCAAATGATATCTTCGACTTCACCAGCCCAAACACTGATGCAATAAGAAAAATAGAATTCCCACTTTCAATCCCTTCAAATCAATGGTTCTTCTCCTCTCCAATAAAACATATCATGAGTTTCAGCCCAACCTATGGTACACCATCGAAAATTATCGATTCACCAAGTAAATTGTTAAACACACCAAAAAAGAAACAACAAGACAAAACAAACAAGACCAACAAAACACCAGTCAAACCAAAATTGGGTGAATATGGACAAAAAAGCATAAAAACAAAAATGGATGAAGATATAGACAACTTCAACAAGGAAATTCTAAAACAAATCAATAAATCAAAAAACCCCACAAACACACAAGACCAACAACACAATGAACAAAGTAAAGATCAGTTAGAAGACAAAATAAACCAGAAACTTCAAAAGGTAGATAAAAATCTACCCCAAATAAAACTATAAAGAAAAACACAATAAGAATAGGTGTTTGGAACGTCCAAGGATCCAATACCATCCAATCTGCCAGCATAATAAACACCGTTTTAGACAACAACAAGCTGGACGCAGCACTTCTAACTGAAACAAATATAAAAACAAATAAAATTTACTCAATAAATCAACAATATAAAAACAAAATAACACACCACGCACCAATTGATAAAACAGGACAAGGGGTGTCACAAATCATCATCAACACCCGCAATAGAACTTCCTAAACATCTCAAAAAATACAATAATTCACTCAGTACTTTCTATAAATAAAAAAAAAAAAAAAAAAAAAAAAAAAAAAAAAAAAAACCCAAGTTAATCAGAAAAATAAAAAAGATAGAAAGAAAATAAAATGAAAATCACAAACAACACCACAAATATTAAGCAACACAAATGCCTACAAAAAATAAGCGAAATTGTGGATAAAACTCAATTAAAAAAAAAACAATTCAAATACGTCATAAACATCAATCACGAACCAGACGATAAAATAAAAAAAGATTTAGAAAAAAGTTTGGACAAAAAAGATGTTTTAATCAAAAAGACCCTGTAAAAAAAAAAAAAAAATAAAATGAGATCTAGCATCTCAAGGAGAAGCAAATAATAATTGCGTTATCCAATTCAAAAAAAAAAAAAATGGTTTCGTACATTCAAAAAAAAAAAAAAAAAAAAACATGGTTTCGTACATAGTTAAGTTAGGGTTACGATGTTTCGTAAGGTTTTCAAGTAATCAATAAATATCTTTAATGAATCAACATGCTTTCTAGAAGGTTCTATTGCAACGAGTAATGATTAGCTAGCATAAAACATAAGAGTATAAATACACATAAAATAACATTAAATAAAGTGGTCGATCATTCATCATATTTATAAAACATAATCTTTGTAGTGTGTAATTCATTTAGTAAGTTTAGACCTTAATAACATAATTCTGTAATTAATAGATTAACAGTGGTTATTACATTTGGTGACATAGCAGTTGATCAAAACAAATATCGTGCGTAATAATAAATTTAAAAAATAAAAAAAAAATAAAAATAAAAAAAAAAAAAATAATTAGGTAAAATAAAACATAAATAATAGTAATAATGAACAATATTAGTAATGACAATATAGTTTTCAGCGGTGATGGGAGAGGATTATCGTTCACCAAATTCATAACATTGTTAGCTCACATATTCGTAGTGGAATGTCATGATTTCCATATTTTAAAATATTTATATAAATGAACTTGATCTTAATATAATTTCCTGTTTATCCCATATTTTATTACCTGTTTATAAATTCAATTTTTTATCTGTATATTTTACATTTGGAGTTTATTAAATTTATATCGAGGTTTAGATAATCGATAATATTACATATGTGACAATAGTCCAAAATATAATAACAATATATTTAAAACCAAATCATTGTTGTATATCATAATTTTTTTTATTTATTTATTAAATTTGATTTTCTTCAAAATTAGATTCTTCAGTAATTTAATCATAATCATAATCTTGATCCTTTTCATCTTGAATTATGTTTTCTGGATCAATGATATCTTCATAATCTCGAGTATCTTCTTCGTATATTATATTCTTTTTTTTATAATTTCTCTATTTGTTTTAATTTCTTTATCTTGTCAATATCATTATTTTACAAGATATGATGATCCAATTAAAAAATACCCTTGACTATCTTTATTTGTAAAACCATCCCAATTGAAAACCTTTTGATTGATTTAATTGACATTTAAAATTTTAATATTACCAGTTGGTTTAAAATATACCAATTGGTTCCAGTTCTTGTATCTATATTTTTGAATAACAATTTTGGAATCTATTCCACCTTGAATTGAACCAAATTGATATGCCAATAATTTAACACAGTTTATCATATTACTACTATCAATTTCTTTGCCAGATGAATAAAAATCATTTATAAAAGATGAATGGTTTTCAACAATTTGAATAATTTTTGAAATTATATCACCTCGCTCACCACCATTTAAAATTATTGACGAAATGTATTTTCCAACACAAGAATCATCAATTAACATATATGAAAGAGAATCAGTTGACCAATTAATCACACAATTTCATGCATCAGCAAAAATGTCTGTTGAATTATCAAAAAAAAAGAATTCTTAATTCACTCTTTTCATTGTACCCAAAAGTTAACTTTTATAAAATTTTAGTATCTTTATTTATTTTTATTTCATCTTTACCATCAATTGCTAAAAATTCTAAATCACTAATGCTGTGTCATTATTAAAATCTTTTTTAAAATTACTATTATTCACCAACGTATCGAGAATGTGTGATGGAGAAAGTGGTTCATCTTCCATCTTCAAATGGTATTTGTATTGATCCTGAAGGAATTATAAATTTAATATTTTTTGAGGAATGAAAAATTAATTTGATATTAAAAAAACAATTAAAAAAAACTAAATAATAAAATAGTAGTGTTGAATAAACAAAAGAATAAAAAAGGCAGTGAAATTTACAACCTATTTCATTTGTGTTGCAAATTTAAAATGTGAATCTTTTTTTTTTACAATTTGAGAAATAATTTATTTTATGTATTTTTTTTAATCTTCACCAATTATTTTATCACTAATTTCCATGTACCTAATATCATCAGGAGCAAGTCTTAATAAAGCCAATGTATGAATATGTTGAACTCTAAGGAACTTTAAATATGGTCTAAATAAAGCAACATAAATTAATAGTAATAATACACAAGAGACTGATAAAATTGAAGTTAAAACTAGAGTTGACCATTCTTGATTTGCTAAATAATAGGAAAAATAGAATGTGGCAATGTCTAATCCAAATGTCATAATTGTTGGTGAAACAGTTTGTAACCATAAATATTCTTCGCTTGTTTTTGATCTTTCAATTGGATTTGTATAAATCATTTTTAATGTGGTCTTTGTGTACAAATCAACAATCCAATCCAATCCCAAACCAACATCATTATAGTATGGTTGTTGATCTACTGTTAAACATTGAGATTTACTTAACATCCAACAACCATCTTTACTGAATGAACCTTCCGTTAATGGCCTAACGTCTTCAAAATATGGTATTGTTTGATGATTTGTTTGAAATCGTTCAACTGTATCAATCATTGTTTGAGATGATTCTTCTTGATTTGAAAATAATTCTGAAACGTAATAATTTATAATACGACTTTGTAATTGTTGTAGGGAATTTTCAATAAAATTTCACTACACAGCGCAGTGAATTTTATTATTTAATTTCACTACAGTAGCGTAGTGAAAAAAAAAAAATCACTGACCCTAAATTTTTTTTTTTTCAAAAAAACAAATAAAGTTTATTAAATTATCTTTTATTTGATTATTAGTTCTATTTAAGTTTTTTTATTGTTTTTTTTTTTTTTTTTTTTTTTTTTCTCATTTTTTTTTTCGTTTTTGTTTTTCATTTTTTTTTTATTTTCATATTTTCAATTTAAGGACAACAAATAACAAACATTAAAGAAATCTAAAACTTCAAATATTTATCATTTGAAAATAATTTAATTTAAAAGAAATGTGAAGAGTTTATATTATTTGTTATTAATGAATTACCAAAATTAAAATACTAATTGGGTATTAATTTCAAAAGATGAAAGAACAAAAGCAGCAAAATTAGATAGTGAAGGTTTCTTTCAAAACAATTCTAAGTGTTACTCCAGTTGTTATCAATAATAAAAAATAAATAATAATAATAATAATGTGATATCATCAGCTCAATCTTCACCATCATTAAGTAGTGCATCGACACCAATTCCAACTCCATTAAATACTAGTAGTAATAATATTGGTGGTAATACTACTACAAGTGTATCAGTTGGATAATCCCCAACAATTAGGGGTATACCATCATCACCAGATCAACAAGTTTTATTCAACGCAAACCATCAGTCGGTGCAATATGATGCCAAAATTAAATTCTTCTTTGAATTGATCAACTGATTTCCTTGGTAAAGAAAGAAAAAATCATCAATCAGCTTCATCTTGATCATTATCAATATCATCATCATCACAACAACAACAACATAATAGTAACAATCATCCAAAATGATTGATGAAGCACCTGAAGTATTATCACCATTTGATATTTTACAATTAAAAGTTAATGCAGAGAATTCTTTATCTTCCTCACAAGATTTAAATCAACATAATGTAACAACGGCTAGTCAAATTTTACAAGAAATTAAACCAAGTAAAGAATTAACTAAACAAGAAACTGAAGCATGCAATTCCAGAGGAACCAATTGAAGAATGTAATAAATCAACTACAACCACTGCAATTAAGATCATCTTCATCTTCTTCATCTTCTTCATCTTCTTCAACAACAACAAAAACAACAACATCACCACAACAACAACAATTAGATTCGCCATTACTATTACCAGTTAATATTATTAATATGCCAATGGATGATGATGAACGCTGTGTAGTGAAATTTTATTGAAAATTCCCTACAACATTCAAAATAAATAAATATAATTCAATAATAATAATAATTTAAAAAATTAAATTTATTTAAAATTATTTATTTTTTTTTTTTATTTTTTTTTTTATTTTTTATTCAATTAAAAATGAAATTTTTTTATATTTAAACACACACAGACCACTATTATTTTTTTTTCATATTCATAAAAACCAATAAATTAATAATAACACACAATGATATTAACTATAGTAATAATAATTTTAACAGTAATTTTTGTAAATAAATATTTATTAAATAATGGTGGTAAAAATGATTTACGAAAAGTACAAGGTCCATTCAATTTACCATTATTAGGTGCATTATATGCATTTGATAAAGAAAGATTTCATAAAAGTTTTGATAAATTTTATGACAAATATAAAGATTTTTATTTCATTAAATTTGGTCAACATGATTGTATTGTTTTAAATTCACCAAAATTAATTAAACAAGTTGTAATAGAACAAAGTGATAGTGTTTTCGAAAGATTTCATACACCATCAATTAAAAGATACGCTCAAGGTAAAAGTATTTTAGGATGTAGTCCTGATGAATGGAAAAAGTTAAGATCATTCATTGTAATTTCATTTTCAAAAAATAAAATGGGTCAACAAGTATTGGATAAAATATTTCATACTCAATATTTAAAATTTGAAAATCATATTAAAAAATTAATCAAATCAAATAATAATATCGTATGTACCATCAAATCAATAATAATTATATAAATTACAACTGCACACATATTAATTTATTTATTTGTATAGGTTACATTGGAGCCTGAATTTAAAAGACTTACAATTAGTATTATTTTCAATTTTCAATTTGGTACAGATTTAGAATTTACTGATCCATTAATTGATTCTTTATTAGTGTGTACTGAAAAAATAATTGCAAGTTGTCAAAAAGCATCAGATTTAATGCCAATATTTGAAATATTTACAAGTGTATGTATTTTATTTATTATTATTATTAATAGTGTAGTATGTATAATTTATTAATTTGTAAATTATCGATTGACCGAACAGTATAAAGATATTGATGGTGTAGTTAAAGAAATGTATGCATTGGTTAAACCATTTTTAGAGAAATATTTAAAACAACACGACAGAAATAATCCAAAATGTGCATTAGATCATATGATAAATTGTATATTAGATCAAGATGAACCAAAATTAATTACATATGAACATTTGCCACATTTCTTAATGGATATGTTTATAGGTGGTACTGAATCAACTGCTAGAACAATGGTAATTATACATTAATGTGAAAGTGCTACCCAAACAATAGTTACTAATTATTTTGTTGTTTATATAAATACAGGACTGGTTTACATTAATGATGACAAATAGAAAAGAGATGCAAGATAGAATACGTACAGAATTATTAGATGTTGGTATTAGATTACCAGTTTTAGTTGATAAACAAAAGTATCCATTGTTAAATGCATCAATTAAAGAAATTCATAGATTAAGACCAATTCAACCTATTATTGCTTCACGTGTTGTTAATGATCCAATTGTTTTAAAACATGAATGTAGTGCCAAAGGTGAAAGTTATACTATTCCAGTTGGTACATTAATCATACCAAATGCACATTCATTCAACTTTGATCCACAATATCACAAAGACCCATTAACTTTCAATCCAAATCGTTACATTGGTGATAATCCTGAAATCCTTCATATGACATTTGATATTGGTATTAGAACATGTCCATTCATGTCATTTGCTATCGATGAATTGTTTATTATATTCTCTAGATTATTCCAGTCTTTTGAATTCCAACCAATTGACAATACACCAATATCAGAAGAAGCTTTTACAATTAATTCAATTAGACCAAAACAATGGTCATGTCAAGTAATTGAAAGAGATCATAAATAAATAAATTATTATACAACATTAAAATTAGATAAGGTATTTTTACAATTGTAAAAAAAAATTAAAAGATTTTTTTTTTTTTTTATTTTTTTAATTAAAAAAAAATCATTAAATGTTTTTAATTAACAAAAACAAATGAGTCCAAATTCCAAAAAAAACTATTATTTTCATTTTTTTTTTTTTTTTTTTTTTTTTTTTTTTTATTTTCAACGCTCGGACCTTACGAAATTTTACTTTGAATTTCCCACCCGAGAAAGTAATTTTCAATTAAATTATTTTTTATTTTATTTTTTTAAATTAAATTTTAATTTTTTTTTTTTGTTTTTTTTTTTTGTTTTTTTTGTTTTTTTTTTTTTTGTTTTTTTTGTTTTTTATTAACTATATAAATTTTTTTTTTTTTTTTTTTATTAATTCCATTTTTTCAACAACAGCAGAACAATAACAACAATGTCTATAACATTTAAAGTAGCAAATGTAAGAGAGAGTGAATTCAAAGGATTAGATTTTTCACACCAAAAATTGTATGGTGGTAAACCAAATGAACCAGAAAGAAAAGTAGTTAGAAGTAGTATCAAAGAAGGTATTTCAAAGAGTGTAGGCGGTAATTCATTTGTTTTAAGTTCGTTCATTGCGTATTCAAATCACCATTCTTTAATCATTCGTCCAGATGATATTTGGATGGCAATTTTGGTACAATTCTCGTCATATTTAAATGCCAACGCTGAACAATTAAGAAGTAAGATTGTTGATTTCCAAGGAAAAAAACAATTGGTAGTAAGGGGTGGTGGAAAATTGATGACAGCAGATTATCAATCATTAACCATTAGAATGACTCAAGAAATTGAAAAGAATATCAAAGATCCATCAATTAGAGAATGGGCAAACAAACCATTTTCAACTACAACTCCAAACGATACAATGGCAGCATCAATTGCATTAATGGCAACCGTTAAAAGTTACTTTGACTTTAAAATGTGTTTAATGTGTGGTTTACCAGAGGTAACATTAGAGGGTACCCTCGATGATTGGGTCGATATAAAGAATAGAATTGAAAAATTAAAAGAATTTGATTTCAAAGATAATAAAGATGGTTCAGTTATGAAAGATTGGTCTGAAATGCTCTCACCAATCATTGATAAAATCATTAGTTCCGTCAATGGTAAACCAGATATTGAATGGTGGAATCGTATTGCCAGTCAAGAAGGTGCAGGCTCAGGTCCACGTTATATCAGTGGTTGGATTACAGCTTTCTGTGTTTTTGATAATGATGGTAAATGGATGGGTAAAAATAAAGAAAGACATGAATTTGGAGGAGGAAAATTCAACACTGATTGGATCTTTGTCAATACCAATGACGTCCCAAGAGGTTTCCTCTTTGTACCTGTTAAAATCGATGATAATGGTACTGAATATAATACAGAATTCTTTGCTGGTCATATGGCTGTTTCAACTTTAAATAATTCAAAAACAATTAAACCAAATATTGATTGGTGTATTTTATTAGAATAAATAAATAAAAAAAAATAAAAAAAAATTTAAAAAAAAAAACAATTAAATAAATAAATTAATTAATTAATAAATAAATAAAATGTTTATTATAAAAAATATTTTGAAAATAAACTTTTAAAATTATTAAATAATAATTGATCATTATTTTTAATATGATTATAATAATATTTAACAATGTGAATATTTCCATTTTTAATTGCATTTAAAATTGATTTCTTTGTTATTTTAAATTGATTAGGACAAAATTTTTCAATTAATTTACAAATTTTAATATCACCATTAATAAATGATTCATAAAATATATTATCATCATCCTCTTCTTCATCTTCATCATCTTCTTCATCTTCATCTTCATCTTCATCATCATCTTGATAATAATAATTCTCTTTTGATTTTAATACTGGTATTGATTTAAGTGATTTAACCATTTCAAAATAATTATTAAACATTAATTCCAATTCTAAATAATTTAAATTTGATTTATTTGAAAAACTAAAAGTTGGAAAATTTAAAATTTTAAAATTTAAATTATCAATTAAAAAACAAACTAAATCTAATCTACCTAAAAGTAATGATTTCTTATGTAAAATATCTAAAAAATTATCAAATCCTGATGATGATGATGATGAATCATTATCTATTTTAAAATACCTTTTAGATATTGCTGTTGTTGCTGTTGTTGTTATTGCTGTATTATTAATTATTATAGTTGATGTTTTTACAAGTTTAATAAATTCATTAAATTGTTCAATATTTAATATCCTACAAATTAATTTCATTACGTTATTTGATAGTTTGAATTTTTCATTACTACTTTTATTATTTTTATTATTATTATTTTTATTTTTATCATCAATATATTGTATTATCCATTTTAATTGTTTAAAAAATAAATCAACTCTTTTAATATTTAAACAATATTCTAAATCTAAATTTAAAGATTGACAATAATCTATTTTATCTAATTGATTATGTGATAATTGATTAATTAATTCATTTAATATATCATCAAATGAATTTAAATAATCACTATCATTATAATTATTATAATTATTATTATTATTATTTTTGGTTTTAAATAAATAATCAAATGTAAAGAAATTTGAATCAAAGTGTTTTACAATTGGTCTATCTAAAACATGATGGAAGAATCTTTCTCTGGAAAATTCAAATGATTGATTTGGTCTTTCAATAATATATTTTAATAATTTTAATGATCTAATTGAAATAAAAAAGAATGAAAAAAGTTGACTATTTGAAAATGATATTGAATTTTCTTTTAATAATTCATAAATTTCAATAATATCTTTTATTTTGACACCTCTTATTCTAATTAAATTTTCATATAAAATTCTAATTAATGTTAAATAATTTGATGTTTTATTTTCATTATTATTTTCATTATTATTATTATTATTATTATTACTTTTAATAAATGAATATCTTGACAATAATAATTTTAATAATGATAAAACTGATTCAATATCGTTAACTTGATTAAATGATACTATTTTAATTTCATCATCATCATAATCATCGCCATAATCATCATTATCTTTGTAATAATAATCTTCTTCCTCTTCTTCATCTTCTTCTTCATCTTCTTCTTCATATTCATATTGATCATCACAACTAGTATATAATTGATCTTTTGTTATTATTGTATAAATTGGTTGATGAGTTAAATTTCTAAGTTGTCTCGAATAAGTGTAAGTTGGTAAAAAAATAAAACAATCTAAAGGAATATTATTAATAAACAATTCGATCAATTTAAAATTACATTTACAACCATCATTTAATTGTTCAATTATTATAGATCCTATTGTCGTAGTCGCTGATGATAAATTTGCTGATACTTCTAAATGCAATTTTATATCTGATGCTTTAATACTAACAATTTCATTTTCACTACTACTACCACCACCTTCACCACTACTACTACTACTACTACTACTACTACTACTACTACTACTACTACTACTACTACTACTACTACTACTACTACTACTACTACTACTACTACTACTACTACTACTATTATGGTGTTTTTGATATTTGAATAACATTAAATTATCATAAAAATTTGAACAAGTTATTAAATTAAATTGATTGAATTCTTTGTAATTATCATTTAAAAAATTGATTAATCTCATTAGATTTTCAAATTCATTTGGTAATTCAATTTTTGTAAATGGTTTTGAAATTTTTGAATTATTATTTTTTAATTGATAAAGTTTTTCAATATTTGCTTCTTTGATTGCTTCTTTAATTAAATTATCTATAATATCATCACTGTTATTTTCTTTTTTATAATTTTGATATTGTTGTTGTTGTTGTTGTTGTTGTTGTTGTTGTTGTTGTTGTTGTTGTTGTTGTTGTTGTTGTTGTTGTTGTTGTTGTTGTTGTTGTTGTTGTCGTTGTTGTTGTTGTTGTTGTTTTTCATTTTCTTTTAATATTGATTTTAGTTTTAATTTTAATTTTAATTGAAGAGTTGGTGAAAGAATTAATTTCTTCTTTTTTTCAAGTAATTCTAAAAACAATGTATTATTATTATAATTTTCTATTGCAAATTCTAATGTTGATTGATAAAGATTAATTGAAAATTGATCATCAATTAGTATTGATAATAAATCTGAATGTAAATTAAGTTTAATTGTAAGTTTTAATAGATCACATCTTTCAAAATCTTCTTTTCTTTTTGATAATAATAATATTAATATTTCTTTTAATTCCAATAAAATTTGATGTTGTTGTTGTTGTTGTTGTTGTTGTTGTTGTTGTTGTTGTTGTTGTTGTTGTTGTTGTTGTTGTTGTTGTTGTTGTTGTTGTTGTTGTTGTTGTTGTTGTTGAAATTTATTTAATTTTTTAAAAAATATTAAAATTGACTTTTTTGAAAATTTAATATAATCATTATGTTTAATTTTATTCTTTATTAGTGAGAATAAATTTTTAGATAACATGAATTGAAAATCGTGAATATCTTTAAATTTTATCCTATTATACCCATTAATTTTTGTATAGTCATTGTATTCAATCCATTCGTATGTGTTTTGGATTTTATTAATTATTTCATTTACCAAGTATTTATTATTAAATACTTTTAAAAATAATTTTTCATTATTATTCGCATTATTATTTTCAGTACTATTTAAATTAATATTATTATTATTATTATTAATATTATTATTATTACTATTATTATTATAATTATTATAATTATAATTCATTATTTTTATTATTGGTTGTGTGTGTTAAAAAAAATAAAAAAATAAAAAAAAAAAATTAAATTCGAAAAGAAAAAAAAAAAAAAAAAAAAAAAAAAAAAAAAAAAAAATAGATGTTTTTGTGTGGATGGTTTTTGGTTTTTGGAAAAAAAAAAAAAAAAAGAATTAATATATTATCATCTAATATTTATTATTTAATATTTATTTTTATTTTTATTAAATATAGATAAAAAAAAAAAAAAAAAAAAAATTTATATATGGTTTTAATAAACAAGTGAGACAGGGGAGAGGATTGAATTCAAATAAGTTTGCATATTATTCGTATATTTTTTAGATTTTATATATTATTGAATAAACAAAAACTGGTTATTTATTTTTCAGTTTTTGTTTTTTTTTATTAATTATTTTATAATTTTTTTTTTTTTTTTTTTTTTTTTTATATATTAAATTGAAATGATTTAATTATTATAATGGAAATAATCACCAATGAGATATTTTTGGATGCGAAAAAAAAAAAAAATTTGAAAAAAAAAAAAAAGATTAAAAAAAAAAAATCTATGCCCAAAAAAAAAAATATATTTTTAGGACGGATTCGCGAATATTACATTAAAAAATAGTAGTTTCAATAATAATAATAATAATAATAGTAATATAATTTATTTTTTAAAATTAAATAAAAAAAAAAAAAATTTGTATTGTATATTAAACAAAAATACAAAAAAAAAATATCTGTTGTCAAAAAAAAAAAAAAATTTTATGCTTGTGGACTTTTTCCCCCACCAAAAAAATAAAAAAATAAAAAAATTAAAAAAAAAATAAAAAAATAAAAAAAAAAATTTTTGGACTGTTACTTTCAATTATTTTTTTTTTTTTTTTTTTATTTTTTATTTTATTTTTTTTTTTTTTTCATTCTCATTTTTCATCATTCAAGGAAAAAAAAAAAAGAAATAAAAGCTTTTATTATAATAAATTAATAATAATAAATAATAAATAATAAATAATAAAAAATAATAAATTTTTTTTCTTTAAAAAAAAATAAAAAAAAAAAAACAAAAGAAAATTAAAAAGTAGGTTCCATTCCAAAACCAGTTTTTTTTTTCTTTTTTTGATTTTTTTTTATTTTTTTTTCTTTTTTTTTCTTTTTTTTTTATTTTTTTATTTTTTTTTTTCGCTTTTTTTATTTTTGTCAGCCCTATTTTCATTTAGAGACTCGTATCGTTTCGGCAATTCGACTTCTATCCCAAAAAAAAAATTAAAAAAAAAATTAAAATTAAAATTTAAATTAAAATTAAATAAAAATAAAAACAAAAAAAAAAAAAATCACAAACAGAAAAAGAGGTGACCACCAAACTTTTTTTTACCCTTTTTTTTTTTTTTTTTTTTTTTTTTTTTTTTTTTTTTTTTTTTTTTTTTCCCTCCATTTTAATTAATATGGATATAGGATTAATAACAAATAAAGAAGATGACGAAGAAAATGATCTTTCAATTAAATCACCATACTCAACAACAAAAAACCAAAATAATAACAAAACCAAAGATGAGATAATAAAAAAAGATTTTATTAGTAATATTAATTATAGTAATAATAATATTTATAGTAATATTTATAATAATATTTTTAATAATATATTTAATAAATTTAATACCAATAATAATAATAATAATACTACTAATAATAATCCAAATAATAATAATAATAATAATAATAATAATCCAAATTATAATAATAATAATCCAAATTATAATAATAACGATAATAATCCAAATAATAATAATAATAATAATAATAATAATAATAATAATAATAATAATAATAATAATAATAAAAATTATATTAATAATAAAAATTATATTAATAATAATAATATAAATTATATTAATAATAATAATAATAATAATAATAATAATAATAATAATAATAATAATAATAATAATAATAATAATAATAATAATAATAATAATAATAATAATAATAATACCAGTAATAATACCAGTTTTAATAAACAAAATAATTATAATAATAATAATTATAATTCCAATAGTAGTAGTAGAAGTAATAATAGTAATAATAATAATAATAATAATAATAATGATGATAATATTTATAATAATGGTAAAAATTATATTCCAAATAATGGCATCATAAATAATCATAGCAATAATGATATAAATAATTCCTATAATAATAATAATAATATACAGAATTATTACTATAAAAAAAATAATAATGAAAATAAAAAGAAGAATAATGATAATGAAAATAATAATTATCCCAACTTTAATAATAATAATAATTATAATAATTATAATAATAATGATAATATAATAAACAATAATAATAATAATAATAATAATAATATTAATAATAATATTAATAATAATATTAATAATATTAATAATATTAATAATAATAATAATAAAATAATCCGACAACATCCTTACATTAATAATGAAAATCAACAAAAACACCAAAAGAAAATTCAACACCAAGAAAATTCTAATTTTGAACAACTTGAAAAACCTGAACAACTTTCACATAATAGTGAAAGTAGTAAAACAACAATTTTAAACGAAAATAACAGTTATTTAAAAAATGATAAAATAATGTTATCTCCTACTCAACAACAACAACAACAACAACAACAACAACAACAACAACAACAACAACAATATTTAATTTCAAGTAGTAAATATGGTTACAATAATCAAAATAATAATAATAATAATGGAAATAGTAACCAAGAATCTATTTTAGAGAAAAAAAAGAAAATTAGGAAAACAAGATATTTTGAAAATGAATATCAAAAACTACATGAAAGTAATATTAAAAATATAAATAATAATAATAGCAATAATAATAATAATAATAATAATAATAATAATAATAATAATAATAATAATATTTATAATGAAGAAGAATTATCATTAAATACATCATCACCAATACAGAGTCAATCCCAATATCAAGTAATTTATCCACATCAACAATGTCCATCATCACCAACATCATCTTCAACATCAACATCATCAACCACATCATCATCATCATCATCATCATCATCATCATCATCATCATCGTCATCATCAACATCATCAACATCAACAATAACAACAACAACAACAATAACAACACAAAGTACATTTCAAAATCAAATTCAATTACCACAACCATCACCATATAATCAATTTACAGCAACATTTATAAATAGTTCAAATGGATTCATTAAAAAGAAAGAAAAAGATGCAAAAAAACAAATTAAAGTGGTTACAACTTTACTAATTCAACATTTAATTTCAAATAATGTAACTAAATTTAATGTACGTTTAATTGAAAGTTTATTAAATGTTGATTTCTTTAAATTAAAAGAAATATTAGATATTATGGAATGTTCAAAATTGGTTAGAAATGATAAATGTAATAATTATGTTTGGTTAGGTTTAGATAATCCTGAATTTCTAAATTTCGCTTTATCAACTTTTCACTCAAAAATTAATTTCATTACTAAAAATTCTGAATTTTTCTGTGACAATTGTAAATTAAATTCTGAAAATGGTGTAATATTAAATTCTCCTATTTTACAATTTTCAAATGTATCTCCAACTTTATTATCACCATCATCATCAACATCATCAGAAACAACAACATCAACATCTACAACTACCAATAATACTAGTACAACAACAATTTCACCATCATCAAATGTTAGTGTAAATAATTCATATAGTCTTGTAAATATGAGTGATCTTTATAATGGTGGTAGTGGTGGTGGTAGTAGTGGTGGTGGTGGTAGTGGTGGTGGTGTTAATAATAATAACAATGTACAGAATAATATTAATAGTGGAAGAAAATTTAGATATAAAGAAACAGAATTATCAACAACTGTTTCACAATTTTTGAAATTACTTTTATCTGATAAATGTTTAACAATACATGATGTTTGTTTTAATTTTAATCCAAATATTGAAAAAACTCATGATAATTATATATCATTAAGAAATAGTGCAAAAATTAAAAGATGTTATGATATTGCAAATGTTTTTGAAGCAATTAATTTAGTTCAAAAGTCAAAATCTGTTGAAGAAACTAGAACTCAAAATTATAAATGGATTGGAACAACTGTTTTAACGAATGAATATTGTCAAAATAATTGTCCATATATTTTACAAGAAAATTATATACAACAGCAACAACAATTACAATTACAACAACAACAAAATCAACCAAAACCACCTCGATAGTAAAAAAAAATTTAAAAAAAAAAACTAATAGTAACAAAACAATAATAACAAAAATATTTATTTCCCTAACTGAACCAAACTGAAAAAAAAAATAGAAAAGAAGAAGAAAAAAAAAAAACAGAAAATCGATGAGCCCTAACTAATTAAAAAAGAAAAATTAATAAAATCATTTATTACCATTTCTTTTCATACATTTAAAATTTTCTATTTTTCTATTTTTCTATTTTTAAAAACACTGGAAATTATTTTGGATTTTGGATTTTGGATTTTGGATTTTGGATTTTGAATTTTGAATTTTGGATTTTTTATTTTTTTTTTATTTTTTTCTTATTTTTTTTTTTTTGCACAAAAAAAAAAAAAAGAGAAAAAAAAAAAAAAAAACGATGGCCGAATCAGTTTTTTTTATTTTTTTTATTTATTTTTTTTTAAAAAAAAAACCAAATTGTATATTGCTGTAAAAAAAAAAAAAAAGAATAAAGATTCATTATAAAAGATAAAATAAAATGCCAAAAGAAACAAAAGAAACTAAAAAATATAAAGTAGAGGATGAATTTGCAAAAGCGGAGAAAACATCATTTGTTCATATACCTTCAATTAAATTAGATACATCAACACTTGCAAATAATTTTAAATCATTAAATAAAAATATAATACCAAGTGGTAAACTAGATTATGATAATGATAATAATGAAAATAATAATAATAATAATGAAAATAAACATATAGATAAAAGACCACAATTAATTTCAAAAAAAGATAAAAGAAAACAAAAAAAAGAAGCATTTTTACAAAGTATGTATTTTATTAAATTTTATTATAATAACCATTTTATATAATTAAATAATTAATTATTCATATTAAATTATTTTTAAAATTTTTAAAAAAAAAAAAAAAAAAAAAAAAAAAAAAAAAAAGAATTTAATCCAAGTTTAAAATTACAAAAAAAGAAACAACAAGATGACGATGAATCAAATGATGGATTAGGTATGGGTGGTGTTTTATCATCAATTGATTTATTAAAGGATTCAATGAAATTACAACCAAAAACTAAAGGACCAAAATTAACA
The DNA here is from genome assembly GCF_000004695.1 of Dictyostelium discoideum AX4. Lineage (NCBI taxonomy): Eukaryota > Evosea > Eumycetozoa > Dictyosteliales > Dictyosteliaceae > Dictyostelium > Dictyostelium discoideum. The sequence goes on along the minus strand of NC_007089.4, from coordinate 5,849,794 downwards.
AATGAAAAAAGAAAGAAAATGTCTTTAAAAGAAGCAAATCAATATAAAAATGTTTTATCACATCCATCATTTAAAGCAAATCCTTTTGCAACTTTACAAGAACATTTAGCAAACAGTGTTGCTTTACAAAATCAAAAAATTAAACAAGAACAAGATTTTAAACCAAATAATAATAATAATAATAGAAATAAATTAAAAAGAAAATAATAAAATGAATCATAAAAAAAAAAAAAAAAAATCCAGATTTAAATTATTATTTTTTTTTTGATTTAACCAATTCAACACTATTCACCACCTCTTTTTTCTCTCTCTCTCCCCCTTTTTCCTTTTTTTTTCAATTTTTATTTTTATTTTTTTTTTTTTTTTTAATTAAAAATATAATTATTATTTTTATTTTTTTGTTTTTTTTTAATAGAATTCAATTTTTTTTATTTTTTTTATTTTTTTATTTTCTTTAATATTATTTATAATTATAAACAGAAAAAAAAAATGAATAATGAAAATGATGATTTAATAAAATGTGAAATTAGAGAAATTACAAAACAAGATAAAGAATTTTATGAAAATAATGGTTATTTAGTATTAGATAATATTTTACCAAATAAAGAACAAGTTGAAAAATTATTAAAACGTGCAAAAGATTGTTTTAACAATGGTTTTGATAAAGGAATCGTACCAGATGAAGTAAGTTGGAGACCTGGACTTTCATTAGATGATAAAACTAGAGAAATGGTAAACTCTTGGAAAACTGATTCATTAATGGCTCAATTAATTTTAAATCAAGATATTGGTAAATTAGCTTGTGATCTATTAGATTGTAATAGTGTTTTAATTGCACAAGATGATATATTTTGGAAACCTGTGAATGGTAAATCAATTGGAATGCATCAAGGTAAACTATATATAAAATAAAATAAAAAAATATAAATAATATAGAAAATACTAATATATATATAATACATATAATCTTAATAGATTATCCATACTTTGAATGTATGTCAAAAAAAGTATTAACAGTTTGGATTGCATTAACAGATGTTTCAAAAGAGAATGGTACAGTTGAATTTATTGAAGGATCACATAAATGGAATGATTTACCACCAATTGATAATAATAATAATAATAATAGTGAATCATATTCAAATAATGAATTTCATGCACCTGTTGATTATTTAAAAGGATTAGAAGGTGCAATTAAATATAATGGGTTTAAATCAATCGATGAATTAACAATTCATCCAGTTACTGTGAAAGCAGGTGGTTGTTCAATTCATCATGGTAAATTATGGCATGGTTCAAATTCAAATCCATCATCATTTAAAGAACGTGTTAGTGTTGCAATTCATTTTGCACCTGGTGATAGTGTTTTCAGTGATACTGTTAAACCTTGTTTTTCATTTGGTCGTTATAAAATCTATGGTTCAAATAAATTAGAAGAATCATTTTATCCAATAACATTTTCAAAAACTTCTTATAAATCTCCAATAATTATTGATGCTGTAAAAAAATAAAAAATTAAAAATAAAAAATAAAAATAAAAATATAAAAATATATTATTTTATTTAATTGTTCTTTTTTTTTAGAATAAAGTGTGGTTAAAAAAACTGATAATACCATAAAAAAAAAAAAAAAAAAATTTTAAAGAATTAACATATTACTTTATAAATATATTTATTTATTTATTTATTTGTTTTATAAGGAATGTAATAGTTTATTTAATAGTAAATAAATTAGATATTGAATTATTTGAAAATATTGGATTTTTAATAATTGATAATATTGTACCAAATAAAGATGTACTGATAAATTACCACTTTGGACTTTACCTGATTTTTTTTAAAATTCCTTCTTTTTTTTTATTTTTTTAAACTTAATTGTATCTATTTTGGAATTAAAAAAAAAAAAAAAAAAAAACCTTTTTTTTTTTTGAATTTAAAATTGATCTAAATATTTTTAAATTAGAATAATAAAAAAAAAAAGGGAGTGGAATGAACCAAAAAAAATCAAAAAAAGAAATCGAAAGGTCGTAAGAAACTGGTCAAAATATCAATAAAAAAAAAAAAACCAGTTAATAATTAAAATTTCAAAAAATTAATATTTTAATTTTTTTTTATTTTAATTTATTTTTTTTTTTTTTTAATTTTTTTATTTTTTTTTTATTTAATTTTTTTAATTTTTTTTTTTTTTTTATTTCATTATTTCTTTTGTTTAAAACATAAAAAGACATATATGGGTAAGTCTGACAACATATAGGAAGAAATTCAACATTATAAATTTATTAATTGACCATTACACGCCACACACTCGAAAAATGAAATTGTAAACCCCTTTTTTATTTTTATTTTTTTTTATTTCTTTTTTTTTATTTTTTTTTCATTATTAAACAAAAATTTTTTTTTTTTTTTTTATTAATTTTTTTTTATTCTAAATTTCATTTTGCCCCAATAAATAACAAATATCTTTATTTTTTTGATTTTTTTTTTTTTTTTTTTTTGTAATAATTATTTTTTAAAAAAAAAAAAAACAATCATTTGTTTAATTTTTTATATTTTCCTTTTTAAAAAACACAAATAATAAAATAACGTTTATTCAATATTTATATTTAAATTTCTAAATTAGTTTATTAAAACAGATTATTATAAAAATAATTTATCTTAATTAAAAAAAAATAAATAAAAAAAATTAAATATTAATTTTTTAAAATTTCAAAAAAAAAAAAAAAAAATTTTTTAATTTCATAAAAAAAAATAAAAAAAAATGTCAACATTAGAAAAAGTTTCAGAAAGAATTAAAAATTCTTTATTTGTACCAATAGATAATAATAATATGCAAGATTCAATAAATTCAAATGAAGTTAGTGGTCAAGTAGCAACTTTATTTGCAAATGTACCATTAGGACCAGTAGATCCAATTTTAGGTGTTTCAACAGCTTTCAAAGCAGACACTGACCCAAGAAAAGTAGATACATCAGTTGGAGCATATAGAGATGAAAATGGTAAACCATACGTATTGAAATGTGTATTTGAAGCAGAGAAAAGATTATTGGGAGCACCAAAAGAGTATCTCCCAATCGATGGTATTCCAGAGTTCAATAAATTATCAGCCAAACTTTTATATGGAGATGCAATGGTTGGCAAAGAGAAGAGAATGGTAACAGTTCAAGCATTGTCAGGTACCGGTGCATTACGTATTGGTATCATTTTCATTCGTAAATATTTACCAGCCGGTACCGTAGTGTACATTTCACGTCCATCATGGACCAATCATCATAACATTTGCAAGGAGAGTGGTGTCCAATCGGCCGAATACGCCTACTACGATCCAAAGACCAAGGGTTTGGATTTCACTGGCATGATCAACGATATGAGAGCCGCCCCAAATGGCAGTGTCTTTGTGTTGCATCTCTGCGCCCACAACCCAACTGGTGTCGACCCAACCCACGAGCAATGGAATATCATCGCCGATGTCATGAGAGAAAAGAACCATATCCCATTCATGGATTGCGCCTATCAAGGCTATGCAAGTGGTGATTTGGACTACGATGCTTACAGTGCACGTCTCTTTTTAAATCGTGGTTTCGAGATGTTCTCTGCTCAATCATACTCCAAGAACTTCGGTCTCTATGGTGAAAGAACTGGTGCCCTCACCATTGTTTCTCATCGTGAAGATGTAATTCCAAAGATGTTATCTCAACTCAAAATGGATATCCGTGCAATGTACTCCTCCCCACCAACCCATGGTGCTCGTCTCGTCACCACCGTTCTCTCTGACCCAGAATTAACTGCACTTTGGGTCAAAGAACTTAAAGAAATGTCTGGTAGAATCAAAGATGTTCGTCAAAAGGTTTTAGATGCTCTCATCGCCCGTAAAGTACCAGGTAATTGGGAACATATCGTCAATCAAATTGGTATGTTCACCTATACAGGTTTAACCAAACCACAAGTTGATATCCTTGTAAATAAATATCATATTTATCTTTTAGGTAGTGGTAGAGTTTCTTTAGCTGGTTTAAATAATAAAAATATAGATTATTTTGCTGATGCAATTTTAGATGCTGTAACTTCAACTCAATAAAAAAAAAAAAAAAAAAAATTTAGAAAAAAGAACAAGAATTTAAAAATAAATTAAAAAATAAATTAAAAATAAAAAAAATAAAAAAAAAATTATAAAAATAGAAAAAAAAATTATAAAAATAGAAAAAAAAAAAAAAAAAAAAAAAAACATTTCACCCCCATTTTCATAAACATGTTCCATGATGAGTTTTTATTTTTTAATTTTTTTTTTTTTTTTTTTTTTTTTTTTTTTCTATTTTTAAATTATCACCATCACACATCATCCCTATCATTGATAACTTTAGATCTATTCATTAATAAAAAAAGTTGTCTGTTTTTAGTATTAAATGAAATTATAATAAAAAATTATTTTAATGAAAAAAAAAAAAAATAAAAAAAAAAAATAAAAATAATTTTTTTTTTTTTTTTTTTCCATCCTTAATCGCCATATGACAATAGTTATTTATTTTTGTTGATGACAATATAATTAAATATGTTGTAATAAAAAAAAAAAAAAAAAAAAAAAAAAAAAAAAAAAAAAATTATAAGACAACAAAAAAAAAAAAAAAAAAAAAAAAATATAAAAAAGTATATAATATTTTTTTTTTTTTTTTTTTTTTTATTTCTTTACTTCATATATTCAAATTTTAATTTTTATCTATAAATAAATCTACAAATTTTTGAAAATAATAATTTTTCTCGTACCAACTTGGTTTACTAAGTTTTTAATAATAATTTTAAAGAAAAAAGCAAAATAAAATAAAAACAAAACAAAACTAACAAATAAAAACAATTATTCTTCTTGAATTGCCAGAAAAATGTAAGGAAATAATAACTACCCTCCCATAATTTCAAAACAANAAGAAATAAAAAAAAAAATAAAAATAAAAAATAAAAAAAATAAAAAAAAGGAAAAAAAAAAAATAAAAAAAGGGTTGTTGTGTGGTTGATACTATTTTTTTTTTTTTTTTATTTTATTATTTTCATTATTTTTTTTTTTTTTATTTTAATACTATTTTTTTAATATTTTCATTTTTTTTTTTTTTTTTTTTTAATTATTTGTTTTTTTTTTTTATTTTACAATTAATTTTTACATTAATTACTTAATTAAAAGAAAAGAGAAAAAAAAAAAAAAATTCTATCAATAAATATTTGTTTAACAAAAAAATAAAATAAAAGAAAATAGTGTTCAAAAAAAAAAATAAAAAAAATAAAACAATACAACAACTAAAAACAAAAATAATTTTAATTTAAAAAACATTTTTCAATTTTTATACAAATTAAGGTAATGATTACGAAAATTGTTTAGAAAAAAAAAATAAAAAATAAAAATATAAAAATAAAAAAAATAAAAATAAAAAAATAAAAATAAAAAAAAAAAATAATAAAATGTTAGTTTATTTTTTTTTTTTTTTTTTTTTTTTATAAAAAATATAAAATAAAATAAAATTAAAATTAAAGGGATTACATATTTAAACTATCCCTTATTTATACATTTCCATAGAAACTAAAAAAAAAAAATAAAAAAATAAAAAAAGAAAAAATCAAATATTCCTATCCATGGTAAAATATTAATTTTGACAAAACATTAATCCCACACCACACACACACACACACCACAATACAAAGAGATAAAAAAAACAAAAATTTAATAATAATAATAATAATAATAATAATAAAAATAATAATAAAAATATATTTTAATAATTTCCATTCCAACCATCATTGTCAAATTAATTTAACAATCAATAATTAAAATTTTATTTAAATTTATTTATTTATTTATTTATTTATTTTGTTTAATTTTTTTGAATTCAAACAACACCTACCACCCACCACTCACATTCACAAAAGTAAACAGTAGTGTTATTATTTAATAATAATTATAATAATTACTTTTATCTGCCAATCTTTTTCTTTTTTTTTTTTTTTTTATTAATTATTATCTTTCTTAATTTATTTAATTTAAAAAAACAAAAAATAATTTCCTTTTTTTTTCTATTTCTTCTTTTTATTTTTTTTTTTTTTTTGTTTTTTTTTTTTTTTATTCTTTTTTTTTTTTTGTGGGAAAAAAAAAATTGATAAAATAAATCAATAAATAAAAATAAAAAAAAAAAAAAAATAAAAAAATGTATGTACAAATGAAGATATTGTTTTTTTTTTTTTTTTTTTTTTTTTTTTTATGTAATATGCATTTATTTACAAAATAATTTTTAAAATTAAACAAAAAAAAAAACATTTGGAAATTTAAAAATAATTTTTTTAATTATCAATTGTAACCCAAAGAATCTTCACTCCTAAATTTTTATTTTTTTTTGCCACGCTGCAATTAAACTCGGGATAAATATCCGAATCATTTTTTTTTTTTTTTTTTTTTTTTTTTTTTTTTCATGAAAACGCAATGCATGTGTCCTGTTTTTTTCAGAAAACATCATCGACATCAAAATCATTTTGTTCGCAATATTGCGACAAGTTAAATTAAATTTATTTATTTTTATTTTTTTCATAATTTTAGTTTTAACTCCAAAAAAAAAAAAAAAAAAAAAATTAAAAAAATTAATTTTATAATCACTTTTTTTTTTTTAATTTTGCATTACCAAAAGAAACCAAAAGAAAAAGATTTAATTTTAATTTTTTTTTTTTTTTTTTTATATATAAAAAAAAAAAAAAATAGGAAAAAAAAAAAAACGTCTTTATGTTTCATTGTTTTACTATTTATAGTTTATAAAAAAAAAATAGAAAAAAAATAAAAAAAAAAATAAAAAAAACTTAAATAATTAAACTAAAAAAAAAAAACGTCAATCAAAAGATATCTCATCATTAACAATAATAATAAAGAAAAAAAATATTTTTGTTTAGGTGGCTATTTTTTTTTTTTTTTTTTTTCATTTTTCATTTTTGTTTTAAAATAATATCGAGGGTTACAACACTTTTCGTATTTGAAGGAAAAAAATAAAAATAAAAAAAAAAAAAAATAATCTCCTATAAAAAAAAAAAAAAAAACACATTCACCAAATTTAAATTAATAAAATAAATAGAATACTAATTCCAAAATTTTGAATACATTTTTCCAAAATTGGATATAAAAAATATTAAAAAAAAAAAAAAAATAAAAATAAAAAAAAAAATAAAGAGTAACCAAAAATTGAAAAACAACAAAAAACTTTTTTTCCCTTTAAAAAATTAATAATAATAAATAGAATACAATATAATAGAATATAATAGAATATAATTTTAACTATGGCAACAACGATTTCAATTAGTAATTGTAATAATAACAATAATAATAACAACAATAATAATAATAATAATAATAATAACCCAAATGGAGCCAATAATTTAACAGCAAGTGGTGGATCAGCACATCACCATTTATTAGTTTATAAAAATGTTGATACACATACATCATCAAATAGTTTATATTCCAGAGGTGATGAAGAAGATGATGATGAATCATTCTATGATTGCTATGAGGTTAATCCATCTTGGTCAACTTCAACAACACCAGTATCACCAAGTTATTTAATAAATGATAGATCAAATTCAATCTCTAAAGATATTAGTTCAATCAATTTAAGAGAATCTCAAAATAAAATTACAATTCAAAATAATAATAATAATAATAATAATAATAATAATAATAATAATAATAATAATAATAATAATAATAATAATATATCAACATCACATAATTCAACGAATTCAAGTGTTTTATCAAATTCAACATTAACAGATAGTTGCACATTATCATCAACAGCAATTTCACCAACTGATTCACCAATCAATTCACCATCATTGGTTAGATCAACATCTGCTGCTTCATTACCAACAGTTGATTTGGCTCCAATCTCTTTAAAGAATTCAATATTGTCTCAATCTGATACTTCTGCTTTTCAACCACCATCACAATCACTAACTCAACAACATCAACAACAACAACAACAACAACAACAACAACAACAACAACAACCACCAAATACAAATACAAATAATAATAGCAATAATGGCACAGGATCAGTTAGAAGTAAAAGAAATTCAAGAGTTATAAATTTAATTAAAAATAAAAAAGAAGAGATTAGTAATTTATTTAAAGGTGAAAAAGAACATCAACAAACACCTGATTCTCTTCAAAATATATTTCAACAACAGCAACAAACCTCACAAAATACCTCAAATTCAAATTTACATAATTTATTAGACAAAGAGCATAAAGAAAAAGAACATAAAGATAAAGAACTTAAAGATAAAGATCATAAGGAAAAAGAACATAAAGAAAGAGATGGTATTAGAAAATTAATTAAAAGAAAATTAATACCAGGTAGTGGTAATAGTAATAGTAATAATACAGTTGATGAAGCTGTTAGTGATGTAAATAGTAATAATAATGAAAAACAACATGAATCAACATCCAGAGTTGGTAGATGGTTAAAAAATCATAATATAAAGAAAAAGAAAGAAACAAAATCTTATCAATTGGGTCAATTAATTCAAGCTCATAAAGGTTCAATTTGGTCATTGGAAATGAGTAAAGATGAAAATTACTTATCAACTGGCGGTTCTGAAGGTGTTATTAAAATTTGGAAAATTTTAAAACAACCAAATAATAATGGCGCAAATACTTCACCATTACCAATTCATGTAAATACAAATACAAATACAAATAGTAATAATTGTAATGGTGGATCAAATCATTCATCTGATGACGAAAGTATTTGTAGTAATTCAAGTAATTCAAGTGGAACAAATACAACTACAAGTAGTAGTAGCGGTAATTCAACAACAACAACAACAACAACAACCACAACTACTACGACAACAACAACAAATACAAATATTACAAATCAAAATAATTCAAGTAATCATAATCATCATATTTTAGAAACAACACCAAAATTAATATTAGAAGGTCATACAAATCATGTATTAGAAATGAAATGGATATCATTGAATAGATTAATATCATCATCAGTTGATAAAACCGTTAGATTATGGAATACAGATACTGGTGAATGTTTGAAAACATTTGAACATAATGATATTGTTGTATCGATAACAAGTGATGATGTTAATCAATGTTTTTATTCGGCCACATTGGATGGTGGTGTATTTAAATGGTCAATCAATGATTCAAGTAAACCATTGCAACAATTTGATTTGGGTGAATATATAACAAGTATAGTATTATCAATTGCCGATCCATACTATTTAATAGTTTCAACGCATCTTGGTAATTTATTCTTTTTAAATCCATTGAATCTACAACATTTGATTCATAAATTCAATATTAGTCAAAGTTATAATAACTCTAAAAAAGGTAAAGGTCCAAAAATCATTGGTATTCAAACTATCTCGAATTCTTTAAATCAAAGTGAAATTCTAGTAAGCTCAAATGATAATTGCATTAGACATTTCTCATTAAAGGATTTCAAAAGGATATGTAGATACGGTGGTGGTGGAATCCTTGGTAATTATCAAGTTAAACCTGTAGCTTCAATCGATAGAAAGAGTATTCTCATCGGTTGTGAAGATAATCAAATTTATATTTGGGATAACTTTTCAGAACAATATAATAATAATAATAATATTAATAATAATATTCACGAGAGTAATCTAAATAATAATAATAATAGTGTTATAAATAATTTAAACAATAGTAATAATAATAATAATAATAATAATAATAATAATAATAATAATAATAATAATAATAATAATGTAAATAATGGTATAAGTAATAATAGCGGTCAAAACAAGATAGCTATTGAAAATTTTGAATATTTTACTGCTTCAAATAGACCAATAACAAATACTTCATTTTTATCAGTAAATAATAATATTTTTTTAATAACTACAGATACATTGGGTCAATTATTAATATATAATAAATATTAATAAAAATAATTAATAGTAATATTATTATTATTAAAAATAATAATAATAATAATTGTTAATAACAATAAAAATAATAACAACAATAATAATATTTATAAAACATATGTATATAAATATAATAATGTACATAATACATAAAAAAAAAAAAGATTTTTAAATAAAAAATAAAATTAATTTGTTTATTTGATTTTTAAAAGAATAAAAATATTGGAAATTTTTTTTTTTTTTATTTATTTATTTTTTTTATTATTATATTATTTGGTGTGGTGTTTAAAAAGATTGTTATTTTTAATTTCAATTATTTTTTTATTGTTTTTACTAAAATTGATTTAAAGATTACAAATATTACCATTATGTAAATAATATGTAGTTACATTTTTATTTAAAGATATTTAAAAGAGAGATAAAAATAAAAATAAAAATAAAAAAAAATGTGAATAAAAAAAAAATAAAAAAAAAAAAAGAAAAAAAGAAAAATAATAATAAAACAAAAAAAGGAAAAAAAAAAAAAGAAATGGAAAAACCCAATATTTTTGTTGTTTTGAACAGATTAACCAGTAAAGTTGCACTTTACACTAAAAAAAAGATAATTTTTTTTTTTTTTGTCATCATGATGGAATCTTTGATTAAAAAAAAAACTTTATTTTTTTTTTATTTTTTTATTTTTTTTTTTTCGGTTAGATATTTGTCTCGCTTTTTTATTTTTTTTTTTATTTTTTTTTTTAATTAATTACCCAACTTTTTTTTTTTCTTTTCTTTTCTTTTTTTTTTTTTTTTTTTTTTCCCCTCATTTAAAAATAAATCAGTGTAAAAAAAAAAAAAAAAGAATAAAAAAAGAATAAAAAATAATTTTTATGATCATAAAATAATAAACAAAAAAAAAAAATAAAAAAAAAACAAAAAAAAAAAACAAAATATTTTATTTTTTTAATCAAATTGTAATATTTTATTTAATCAAATTGTAAAATTTTATTTGTTTAGCCAAAAATTAAAAATAGTTTTTAAATCTTATTTTTTTTTATTTTGAAAGAAAAAAAAAAAAAAAAATATTTATATATCTTTTAAAATAAATGGAAGATAATTCATTTTTAAAATTAAGTAAAAAGATTGAAAAAATTTTGGAAAAAAATGATTACTTAAAAAAAAAGGTAGAACAATTAACAAAATCAGTTGATAATCATGAATTTAAAATTCAAGAATTATTATTATTATTAAGAAAAAATAATATTCACCCAACAACAACAACAACAACAACAACAACAACAAACAATAATTCAACATGTGTTGGAATTTCAAATTCACCACCTTTAAGTCCAAGAACATCAACTGATTCAATGACAAATAGTAATAACTCATCAGCCACATCATCAACTACACCATCACCTACTCAAACATCTACTATCACCACAACTTCACAAATTGATCCAAATAGTTTAACCAATTCAAATAATTCATTTATACCAATTAATTCACCAATATCACAAACAACTGTAAATAATAATAATAATAATAATAATAATAATAATAATAATAATAATAATAATAATAATAATAATAATAATAATAATAATAATAATTTAAATAATCAAACAATTACATCACCATTATCAACATCATCTTCAAATTCAAATTCAAATTCAAATTCATCATCACCAATTGTTTCACCAGTATCATCACCACAATTAAGTGGTAGTGGTAATAGACCAAGAATTCAATTTTTAGGAAATGGTAGAATGCCATCAACTGGCAATTTATTTAAAAAAGAGGATTCATCAGATTCATTATTAAAATATTCAAAAGATTCTGAACATTTGTATATTGTACCAACCACACCAAGACCTTCAAAATCGCCATCAATGGATTTCATAGCCTCTACATCATTAATTAATACAGTTTCATCAAATAATACTGATAGTACAAATAATGATAATAGTTCTATATTAAATGACCAACAAAATCAACAACAAAACCAACAACAACAAAACCAACAACAACAACAAGAAGAAATTAATTTTATAACAACTGAAGATAAATTGCCAAATTTACCAGATTCAAATTGTCAATGGGCAATAATTTGGGAATATTCAGCAAATGATGATGAATGGACAAAAGCATTGATTATAGTTGAAATTGATGCTAAACCATTTGCAAAAGGTGCACTTAGAAATGCATATCAATTGAAAATTCGATCTAATGCAATGCAATGTTTTAATCATTTCGCAACACCAATTCATGAGAAATATATGGAAGGAAAGAAATTAAATTTATCACAAATTCCAAAACTAAATCAAAATTTAAGTTTAGATACATTATATGTTGCAAAAGATTCAAAAACATCTGTTAATTTCAATAGATATTTTGAAGATGTTAAAATGCAAATGGTTTGTAAATCCTATGGCGAACGATACAATAGTAATCATCCACCAAAGAAAATTGAGTTCCTTTCGGCATGGGTAATCGAAATTCAAGGTACAACAAATTATAGAGTTGGTAATCGTAATAGTTCAAATAACACTCTATACGGTCTTGAATTATTTATGAAGGGTGAATTTAAGAAACAAAATTCAAATTTTGGTACTGTTTTCACAGAGAGAAATACACCACAATCATTCAGTCATTTCACTTATGAATGCACAACACATGAAATGGTGGTGGTTGATATACAGGGAGTTGATGATATTTACACAGACCCACAAGTTCACACTAAAGACGGTAAAGGATATGGTGAGGGAAATTTAGGTCAAAAAGGTATTGAAAAGTTTTTAATCTCTCATAAATGTTCACCAATCTGTCTTCAATTCGGGTTGCCCCCAATTGGCTTAGAAACAGGTCGTAATGCTCATAGAGTAATTAGAGGTACAATGCTATTACCAGATTTAACACCTGACCTATACGAACCAGAATATCCATTAATTGAAAATCAACCATCCAATCCATTAAACTCTGAACTAACATCAATCGTTCATTTATCAGGTCACGATGAAAGAGTTTGTTCACTATTAATCAATCAAGATAAAACTAAACTTTATTCAGCATCTGCTGATGGTTACGTTAAAATTTGGAATTTAACAAATAATGAAGATTTATCAAAGATTCAAATGATTGATAGTTTTAGAGCTCATCGTAGATCAATTGAAAAAATGTTATTAAATGAAAAATATTTATTCACAGCCTCTTCAGATGGTACTATTAAAATTTGGTCGTTACCAACTACAACAACAACCACAACAACATCAAAGCAATCATCATCATCATCATCATCATCATATGAATGTATTGGTAAATTGGAAGATCATACAGCAGAAGTTAATGATATGTGTATTGATATTGAAAATAACTTTTTAGTAAGTTGTTCATTTGATAAACAAATTAAAATTTATGATTTATCAACATTTAAATGTATAAAATCATTAAATGCACATGGCAAATCAATTAAATCAATTTATATGTCTGGTAAATATTTATTTAGTTCTTCAAATGATCAATCTATTAAAATTTGGGATCTTGAAATGTGTATGTGTGTTTATGGTATGAATGATGCACATGATGCACCAATTACATCATTACGTATGTTTGGTAATAGATTATTCTCTGCTAGTAAAGATGGTGAAATTAAAGATTGGAATCTCTCAACTTTTCAACCAACCACAACCTTGGATCAACATAATATGGCAATCACTGATATTTTAGTCACATCAAATGGCTATTTATTCGTTTCATCAGATGATTCAACAATTAGAATCATTGATATTTCAAATCAAAATGAACCAATTAAAATAATTTCTTCAACAAAAGCTCATCGTTCTGGTGTTAATTCTTTAGCAACTGATGGTAAAAGAATTTTTAGTGGTGGTTGTGATAATTTAATTAAAGTTTGGAATTGGAAAAATAAATAAATAAATAAATCTAATAAATAAATTATATAATTTAAAATTTTTTAATTTTATTTTTTTATTTTTTTATTTTTTTAAAATTATTTTAAAATTAATAAAATTTTATCTTTTTGTAAACCCATTTCAATTAAGGTTTCCTCATTTAAATCATTTAAATTTGAATATAGTATATCTCTTTTTAAAAATTGTAATAAATAATTTGATAAAAGATGTTTATCTAAAAATGAAGATAAATTTAAATAATTATTAATTAGTTTTATAACATTTGGTGAATCTAATTGAATTGCAAGTTGATATGAAGATGGTGAACTATTTTTTTGTAATGATAAATCTGCACCATTTTTTAAAAGTTTTAAAATTACATCACTTCTACCTAATTTAATTGCACAATGTAATGGTGTATAATCATTATAATTGAAAACATTTAATCTTGCACCATTTTCAATTAATGTATGTACTAACATTAAACGAATTGAATTATTTAAAATTGCTTTATGTAATGGTGTTTTACCTTTACCATTAATTCTATTTAAATCATTTGTTCTTTCAATCATAATATTAATAATTTCTTGACAATCTTCTGGACTCTATTTAATATAAAACAAATTAAAAAAAATAAAAAAATAAAAAAATAAAAAAATATATTAATAAAATATAAATTATTTTAAATAATTTTAATTTTTTTTTTTATTTTTTTTTTTAAGTTACCTTGAATTTTCTACAATAATGATGTAATGCCGTATTATAATCATCTTCATCAAAAATATCAATTCTTAAATTTGGATAACTTAAAACTTTTAATAATATTTTACTATTATTTGAAGAGATTGCATGATAAAGTAAAGAATCTTTATATCTTTTATGACCATTTAAATTTAATTCTAATAATTTACAAATGTTTAATAAACATTCTAATATTTTTTCATTTTTTTTTGTAATTGCAATTGTTAATGGGTTTAATTGATCAAAAGTTGTTAAATAACTTTTATCAATTTTACTACCATAAACCATTACATTTACATTATTAATTTCATTTAAAATATCATTTGAATTTGTAAAATTATTAAAATTAACTCCAAATGAATTATTTTTTATAAAATTTAAAAAATCTTTATTATTATCAATTATTGCATTCATTATTTATTTATTTTTATTTATTTATTTTAATTATATTTATTTCGTAATAATTATAAAAAAATATTTTATTATATTAAATTTTCTTTTTATTATATTTAAAAAAAAATTAAAAAAGAGTATGAGTTTTATTTGTTATTTTTTTTATTTGTAAAAAGTGAATAGTGAAAAAAAAAAAAAAAAAAATAATAATTTAAAAAAAAAAAAAAATTATTTGATGAAAAATAAATTTGTATTATTATTATATTTTTTTTATTTTTTTTATTTTTTAATTTTTTATTTTTAAAATTATTATATATAGAAATTAATATAAATAGAAACCAACATATTAAATGAATAAACACAGTTTTGTGTATTACTTAAAATAATTCTGTGATTAGGATTTATTAAAAAAACTCACATCCACTCACACTTATTATAATTCAGTACCCACCCAACCACCAAAATTATATAACCATCTAAACATCATATATCAAAACGCTCAAAAATATAATAAATTTCAATGTTTAATTGGTTAATTTATTTAATTATAATTTTTTTTTTAATAATAAAAATTATTATTTTTTAAAAATATTATAATTTGCATTCAATTGTGTAAAGCAGTTAATAATATTTTTTTTTATTTTTAAATAATTTTCTTTTTTTATTTTTTTGGTGAGTGTGAGTGTGTCTTCAAAGGGTGAAGTGTTATGGTATCATTTTTTTTTTTAAATCGATAAATTATTAAATAATTTTGTGCCAAGATTTGTGATTGCAATCTCTTTTTTTTTTTTTTTTCCTTAATTAATAAAAAAAAATAAAAAATAAAAAAAAAATTTATAATAACTTTTACTTCTCTCTATTTTTGTATTTTAAATAAAATTAAAATTATTATAAAATAATAATAATTATAAATTTGTTTTATAATATACTTCATTCTTTATTTGAAAAAAAAAAAAAAAAAAAAAAAAATTTACAAATTTATATAAATTTGAAAATTACATGTATTTTTTATTTTATTACAATTTTGACTTTAAAGTATTATTATTATTATTATTTGAATTTGAGTTTGAATTAATTAAATTTGTACCACCAGCTTTTTTTAATAAAATTTTATCAATATAATTTGGAAATATTGGATGTAAAACTGAAGCTAAGAAATTACTAAATGGGAAAGCCACTTTTTTCTTTCTTCCATCTATAGCAGCTATAACAATTTCACAACATTGGTCAATTGTCATTTTCTTTGAATCATCCTCACCATGGAAATGAATTAATTTCTTTTCATTTGGATCACCCAATGAATGAGATCTCATTGGTGTATTCACTGTAGTTGGTAATAATAATGTAATATCCACATATGATTGTACTTCTAATCTCAATGCTTGAAAGAATCCATTAACTGCGAATTTCGATGCACAATATCCTGCCCTCAATGGTAATCCAAGTGCTCCTGATATTGATGATATAACTGCAATTTGTGGTTTATTATTACTATTATTATTATTATTAGTTGATTGTTTTTGTTGTTGTTTAATCATATATGGTAATGCATAATAAGTTGTATACATGTATCCAAAATAATTTATATCCATCATTTGTCTATATACATTTAAATCAGTTGTATCTTTAAATGAATTATGATAAGATACACCAGCACATAATAATAATAAATCAATTCTTCCAAATTGTTTAATAACAATTTCAATTAAATTTCTTTCCAAAAAAAAAATAAAAAATAAAAAAATAAAAATAAAAAAATAAAAAAAATTAATTATTTGTGGAAAAATAAAAAATAAAAATAAAAATAAAGTTTTTTTAAAAAAAATATGTATCTTACTTACTTGCAATCAGATTCTTTTGATGCATCATATGATACAACTAAATATTTATTTGAAAATTTATTTATAGATTTTAATTCTAATGCAAGTTTATTTAATTTATCTGTACTTCTTGCTGCTAAAACTATATTAATATTTCTTTCTGAATAGATTTTTGCCAACTTTTCACCAATTCCTGAACTTGCTCCTGTTATAATAAAACATGGTGTTATTGTTGTCATTTTTATTTTATTTTTAGAAATTTTTTTTTTTTTTTTTCCAACACAAACTTTGAAAATATGAACTTTATTATTTTTTTTACACACTATGGAAATATTTTGCAAAACAAAAAACTTTTTTTCTAATTTTTTTTTTTTTCAATTTTTTATTTTTTTTTATTTTTTTTTTTTTTTATTTTTCATTTCAAAAAAAAAAAAACGATCAAAATTCATTTTTGTTTATTTTTTTTTTTTTTCCAACATAGAAATAAAATAATAATAATAATTTAACCATGTCTGGAGTAGCATTAAATTCAAAAACATGGGGTAAATCATTAATTTATCATAGAAAAATGATGAATGCAGAATATAAGAATGGTATGAAAAGATTATCATTTTTAGCAGAGGAACGTCATGTTCAATATAGAGAAGAGTATATTCAAAATGTTAGAGATAGAATCGCAAAAAATAAAGAACACATGGATCAACAAAATAAAATCATCAAGGATCTCAATAGTCGTTCAAACAATAGAAAGAATTTAATTAGTATGGGTTGGGAATCATTAAAGACTCAAATGGCCGAAGAAAAGAAACAAAGAAAAGAGAACTCCAAATTAATCTTTGAAAAAACTAAACTACTTCAAGATAGAGCACGTCGTGAATGGTTGATTGAAATGAACGATAAATGCACCACATGGAATAAGTCACCAAACGAGTTGAAATATGCAAAATATCGTCTCTTAAATAAAAAAGTATTAGAACGTATTCCACGTGGTGGTAACTACGTATTGGATTTACATGAACAACCAAACAACAATCAAATCTTTGAATCCACTGACGACTATAGTGGTCCATTACGTTCAAATACTCAACGTTTGGCACATATTTTATCAAAAACTGGTGTTGCTGATTTTGATTCAATTTTAATGAAAAATAATAATAAAAATAATGTAGATAATAATAATATAAATAATATAGATAATTTAGAAGTTGATCCATCTTCACCAGATTATCCAGAATATTTAGAATTTTTGAAATTTAATAAACAACTTGAAGAAAATAGACAAAAACATATTCGTGATAGTAATCAAGGTAAATCCTCACTTTTCCATGAATCTCTCAACTCTGAAAATGTTCTCAAGAATTATACAAGTGGTATTGATTATGATCATATCACTGATGAAATTTTAACTTTCACTGATTTATCTCAAGATACTGATTCTCATGATTTCTATAGAGAAATTGAAGAAGAAATTCATGAAGAGGAATCTAGATTAAGAGAAGAAGCTAGACTAGTTGAAGAAGATGCAATTGAAGAAGAAGGTGCAATTGAAGAAGATGCAATTGAAGATGATTATTCAGTTGAAGATGATTATTCAGTTGAAGAAGAAACTGAAGACCATAAAAATTAATTAAAAAAATAAATAAAAAAAAAAATAAAATAAAAAAAAATAAAATAAAAATAAATAATAAAATCCATATTTAAATAAATAAATAAATAAATAAAATAAAATAGTAATAATAAAAATGAAATAATAATAAAAATGAGTTTTTTTATTTTAAAAAGTTATATATATATTTTTTTTTTTTTTTTTTTTTTTTTTTTTTTTTTAAAACACTTTTTTTTTTTTTTTTTTTTTTAATATTAAAGTGTAGATGGGATTGAAGGCCTATCTACCATTTTATTATTTGGAAATGGATGATGATGGGATTGACTTATGCTTTAACTTTACGAGTAGTTGATTTTTTGTTACCAGATTTTGATTTTTGTTCCTTTGAAGCTTGTAATCTTGGAATTTCACTGATGAATCTAAAAAAATAAAATAAAAAAAAAATTAATTTTAGGGAGGGAGAGAAAAAAATAAAAAAAAAATTTTTTTTTTTTTTTTTTTAAGCGTATGTGCACAGACTACTTACAAAGTTAAAGAAATACCAAGACCTAAAACTAAAGCGATGACACCATAACTGTAGATACTATCTAAACCAGAGTAATATAATGGTACTAATGAAAATAATAAAACACCAATGAGGGCGACGTAAATGATTTTGTAAACTACGGATGGAACACCTGGAGTAATTAAAGATTCCATTAAACTGAATAAAAATCCTTCAGATTCTTTTTTATTTTGTTTAATTTCTTTTTCTTTTTTAACTGGTGCTGGTGATGATTTTTCTTTTGGTTGTTCAACAACTTTAGTAGCAGCTGGAGTTGGAGTTGGTGTTGGAGTTGGAGTTGATTTAGTAGTGGTTGTTCTTTGAGTGGTTGTTGTTGGAGTTGGTTCAACTTTTTTAGTTTCTTTTGATTTTGATTTTTTAGATGATGATGATGATGATACATTTTGAGTTGCTTGTTGTTTTGATGATGATTTTTTAGTACTGTGTTGTTGTTGTGGTTGTTTTGGTTCTTCTTTGTGAGAGTGAGTTTCATCAAAGGTGATATCGTCTTCATCGAGTGCTAATAAATGGAATTGAGAACGTGGAGCAGTGTTACCTTTTTTGGTAATTGGTGCTCTAACTGGTGTTGGTTTTGGTATATTGGTGGTGGTAGTGGTACCATCAGTTGCAGTTGAATTGATCTTCTTTTTATTTTTATTTTTCTCTGGGACAACTGAAAAGTCATCAGTGATTTGTGCTTCAACAGCTGGTGCAATTACAACATTTGAAGTTGATGCTGAAATTGAAGCTGGTACATTTGATGGTGTTGGTACAATTTCAATTTCTTTACTTTTTTTTTCTGTTGTGGTAGTAGTTGTTGGAGTTGGTGTTGGAGTTGGAGTTGGAGTTGGGGTGGTGGTGGTGGTGGTAGCAGTAACTTTTTTTCCGTCTTTTTTAGTTGATGCACTTGTTTGAACTGCAGTATCTAAATTTGAAGTATC